>NC_040889.2:2212874-2240173 GCF_900634795.4 Betta splendens | reverse complement strand
TATTGAGCGTTTGACAGTTATTCGGAATCAGAACATGACCATAGATGGCTGCTCGATGGAAACCTATGCAGAACTACTAAAAAATCGTTTTGAGCTTTTTAAGGATGTAGAAACACTAGTTTAAACCACGGCAATTGCAAACTGTACATTAGGATGTATTGAGCTGTTTGAACAGTATTCTGGCATCAGAACATGACCATTAGAGGCTGCTCTGATGGAAACCATGCAGAAACACTAAAACATCGTTTTTGAGCTTTTCAGCCTGTAGAAACAACTAGTTTAAACCACGCGAATTAAAACTCTGCTTTTAGATGTATTGAGCTGTTTTACAGTAGCCTGGATGAGAACATGACCATTATGACTGTAATGTTAAAAAAAACAATGCAGAAGAAACACTAAAAAACACGTTTTTGAGCTTTTCAGGTCATAAGAAACATAGTTTTAAACAACCGCATATGCAACTGTACATTTAGGATGTATTGAGCTGTTTGACAGTATTCTGGCAAATCGAAACATGACCATTAGAGGCTTCTCTGATGGAAACCATTGCAGCACTACAAAAAAATCGTTTTTGAGCTTTTCAGGCTGTAGGAAACACTAGTTTAAACCACGCAATTGAAACTGTACATTTAGGATGTATTGAGCTGTTGACAGTATTCTGGCATCAGAACATGACCATTAGAGGCTGCTCTGATGGAAACCAATGCAGAAACACCTAAAACATCGTTTTGAGATTTTCAGGCTGTAGAAACACTAGTTTAAACCACGGCATTGCAACTCTGCTTTTAGGATGTTATTGAGCTGTTTTACAGGCCTGGCATGAGAACATGACCATTATGACTGTATGTTAAAAAAACAATGCAGAAACACTAAACATCGTTTTTGAGCTTTTCAGGTCATGAACATTAGTTTAAACCACCGCATATGCAACTGTACATTTGGATGTATTGAGCTGTTGACAGTATTCTGGCATCAGAACATGACCATTAGAGGCTGCTCTGATGGAAACCAATGCAGAACACTAAAAATCTTTTTGAGCTTTTAGGCTGTAGAAACACTAGTTTAAAACCACGATTGCAACTCTGCTTTAGGAGTGTATTGAGCTGTTGACAGTATTCTGGCAATCGAACATGACCATTAGAGATGCCTCTGATGGAAACCACAGAAACACTAAAACATCGTTTTTGAGCTTTTTAGGCTGTAGAAACACTAGTTTAAACCACGGCACTTGCAACTGTACATTTAGGATGTATTGAGCTGTTTTGACAGTATTCTGCATAGAACATGGACCATTAGAGGCTGCTCTGATGGAAACCATGCAAAAAAACACTAAAAATCGTTTTGAGCTTTTCAGGTTAAGAACAACTAGTTTAAACACACGGCAATTGCAACTGTCATTTAGGATGTATTGAGCTGTTTGACAGTATTCTGGCATCAGAACATGACCATTAGAGCTGCTCTGATGGAAACCAATGCAAAACACTAAAACATCGTTTTTGAGCTTTTCAGGCTGTAGAAACACGTTTAAACCAACGGCAAGTCAACTCTGCTTTTAGGATGTATTGAGCTGTTTTACAGTAGCCTGGCATGAGAAAATGACTATTATGACCTGTAATGATAAAAAAACAATGCAGAAACACTAAAACATCGTTTTTGAGCTTTTCAGGCCATAAGAACACTAGTTTAAACCACGGCATATGCAACTGTACATTTAGGATGTATTGAGTTGTTTGACAGTATTCTGGATCAGAACATACCATAGAGGCGCTCTTGATGGAAACCATTGCAGAACTACAAAAAATCGTGTTTGAGCTTTTCAGGCTGTAGAACACTAGTTCAAACCAAGCCAATGAACTGTACTGTTTAGCATTATTTGAGCATGTATTGAGTTGAATAATAATTAGAGATGTATTGAGCTGTTGACAGTATTCTGCATCAGAACATGACCTTAGAGCTGCTCTGATGGAAACCAATGCAGAGAACACTAAAAACATCGTTTTGAGCTTTTCAGGCTGTAGAAACATAGTTAAACCACCGGCATTGCAACTCTGCTTTTAGGATGTATGTGCTGTTTTACAGTAGCCTGGCATGAGAACATGACCATTATGACTGTAATGTTAAAAAAAACAATGCAGAAACACTAAAACATCGTTTTTGAGCTTTTCAGGTGGTAGAAACATTAGTTTATAAACCACGGCAATTGCAACTGTACATTTAGGATGTATTGAGCTGTTTGACAGTATTCTGAATCAACACTGACCATTAGAGGCTGCTCTGATGGAAACCAATGCAGAAACACTAAAAACATCGTTTTGAGCTTTTCAGGCTGTAGAAACCTAGTTTAACTACGACAATTGCAACTGTACATTTAGGATGTATTGAGCTGTTTTGACAGTATTCTGATCAGAAACATGACCATTGAAGCTGCTCTGATGGAAACCAATGCAAAAAGAAAAACTAAACATCGTTTTGAGCTTTTCAGGCTGTAGAAACATAGTTTAAACCACGGCATTGCAACTTGCTTTTAGGATGTATTGAGTGTTTACAGTACTGGCATAGAACATGACCATTATGACTGTATGGAAAAATACAATGCAAGAAACACAAAACACGTTTTTGAGCTTTTCAGGCTGATAGAAACATAGTTTAAAACCACGCAATTGCAACTGTACATTTAGGATGTATTGACTGTTTGACAGTATTCTGGCATCAGAACATGACCATTAGAGGGGCTCTGATGGAAACCAATGCAGAAACACAAAAAATCGTTTTTTGAGCTTTTCAGGCTTGTAGAAACACTAGTTTAAACACGGCAATTGAACTGTACTTTAGGATGTATTGAGCTGTTTGACAGTATTCTGCTCAGAACATGACCATTAATGGGCTATGATGAACAAGCAGAAAACACTAAAACATCGTTTTGAGTTTTCAGCTGTCAGAAACACTAGTTTAAACCACCGCATATGCAACTGTACATTTAGGATGTATTGAGCTGTTTGACAGTATTCTGGCAATAGAACATGACCATTAGAGCTGCTCTGATGGAAACCATGCAGAACACAAAAAACTTTTTTGAGCTTTTCAGGCTGTAGAAACTAGTTTAAAACCACGGCAATTGCAAACTGTTTTAGGATGTATTGAGCTGTTTTACAGTAGTCTGGCATAGAACATGACCATTAGAAGCTGTATGAATAAAACAATGAAACCACTAAACTCGTTTTGAGCTTTTCAGGTCTAGAAACACTAGTTAAACCACCGATTGCAACTGTACATTTAGGATGTATTGAGCTGTTACAGATTCTGGCATGAACATGACCATTAGAGCTGCTCTGATGGAAACCATGCAGCGAACACACTAAAACATCGTTTTTGAGCTTTTCAGGCTGAAACATAGTTTAAACCACGCAATTGAACTTTACTTTAGGATGTATGAGCTGTTTGACAGTATCTGGCATAGAACATGACCATTAGAGGCGCTCTGATGGAAACCAATGCAGAAACATAAAACAATCGTTTTTTGAGTTTCAGGCTGTAGAAAAACAGTTTAAACCACGGCAATTGCAATCTGCTTTTAGGATGTATTGAGCTGTTTTACAGTACTGGCATAGAAAACATGACCATTAGAAGCTGCTATGAAAACATACTAGAACACTAAACACGTTTTTGAGCTTTTAGGTCTAAGAAACACTAGTTAAACCACGCAATTGCAGTACATTAGGAGTTTATTGAGCTGTTTTGACAGTATTCTGGCATCAGAACATGACCATTAGAGGCTGCTCTGATGGAAACCATGCAGAAACTACAAAAATCGTTTTTGAGCTTTCAGGCTTAGAAACATAGTTTTAAACACGCAATGAACAACTGACATTTAGGATGTATTGAGCTGTTTGACAGTATTCTGGCATCAGAACATGACCATTAGAGGCTGCTCTGATGGAAACCATGCAAAACACTAAACATCGTTTTTGAGCTTTCAGGCTAGTGTAGAAACACTAGTTAAACCACGGCAATTGCACCTGCTTTTAGGATGTATTGAGCTGTTTTTACAGTAGCTGGCATGAGAACATGACCATTATGACTGTAATGTAAACAACACAATGCAGAAACACTAAAACATCGTTTTTGAGCTTTTCAGGTCTGTAAGAACACTAGTTTAAACACCACGCATATGCAACGTACATTAGGATGTATTGAGCTGTTTGACAGATTTGCATAGAACATGACCATTAGAGGCTGCTCTGATGGAAACCACTGCAGAAACTACTAAAATCGTTTTGAGTTTTCAGGCTGTGTAAGAAACACTAGTTTAAACCAACGCAATTGCAAACTGTACATTTAGGATGTATTGAGCTTTTTGACAGTATTCTGGCATAGAACATGACCATTAGAGGCTGCTCTGATGGAAACCAATGCAGAAACCTAAAAAACACGTTTTTGAGCTTTTCAGGCTTAGAAACACTAGTTTAAAACCAGGCATTGACAACTCTGCTTTAGGATGTATTGAGCTGTTTACAGTAGCCTGCATGAGAACATGACCATTATGACCTGTATGTTAAAAAAACAATGCAGAAACACTAAAACATCGTTTTTGAGCTTTTCAGGCTAGAAACATAGTTTAAACCACGGCAATTGCTAATGTACATTTAGGATGTATTGAGCTGTTTTACAGTATTCTGACATCAGAACATGACCATTAGAGGCGGCTGCTCTGATGGAAACCAATGCAGAAACACTAAAACATCGTTTTGAGCTTTTCATGCGTAGAAGACATAGTTTAAACCAGCATTTAAACTGCTTTTAGGATGTATTGAGCTGTGTTTTACAGTAGCCTGGCTAGAACATGACCATTATGACTGTAGTTAAAAACAATGCAGAACACTAAAAATCGTTTTTGAGCTTTTCAGGCTTTAAGAAACAGTTTTTAAAACACCGATTGCAACTGTACATTAGGATGTATTGAGCTGTTTGACAGTATTCTGGCATCAGAACATGACCATTAGAGGCTGCTCTGATGGAAACCAATGCAGAAATACTAAAAAATCGTTTTTGAGCTTTTCAGGCTGTAGAAACACTAGTTTAAACCACAGCAAATGAAACTGTACATTTAGGATGTATTGAGCTGTTTGACAGTATTCTGGCATCAGAACATGACCATTAGAGGCTGCTCTGATGGAAACCAATGCAGAAACACTAAAACATCTTTTGAGCTTTTTCAGGCTGTTAGAAACATAGTTTAACCACGGCATTGAACTGTTTAGGATGTATTGAGCTGTTGTACAGTATGTCATGAATAGAACATGACCATTGATGAACTGTCATGTAACAAAAACAAACAATCAGAAACACTAAACATCGTTTTTGAGGCTTCAAGGTCAAAACACAGTTTAACCACCGCATTGCAACTGTACATTTAGGATGTTTTGAGCTGTGTTTGACGTATTACTGGCATCAGAACATGACCATTAGAGGCTGCTCTGATGGAAACCATGCAGAACTACAAAAAATCGTTTTTGAGCTTTAGGCCTGTAGAAACAATAGTTTAAACCACGGCAATTGAAACTGTACATTTAGGATGTATTGAGCTGTTTGACATTATTCGGCATCAGAACATGACCATTAGAGGCTGCTCTGATGGAAACCAATGCAGAAACACTACAAAACATCGTTTTTGAGATTTTCAGGTTGTAGAAACAACTAGTTTAAACCACGCATTGCACTCTGCTTTTAGGATGTATTGAGCTGTTTACAGTAGCCTGGCATGAGAACATGACCATTATGACCTGTAATGTTAAAAAACACAATGCCAGAAACTACAAAACATCGTTTTTGAGCTTTTCAGGCTAGAGAAACACTAGTTTAAACCACGGCATTACAACTGTACATTTAGGATGGATTGAGCTGTTTGAAGTATTCTGGCATCAGAACATGACCATTAGAGGCTGCTCTGATGGAAACCAATGCAGAAACACTAAAACATCGTTTGAGGCTTTTCAGGCTGTAGAAACACTGTTTAAACCACGGCATTGCAACTCTGCTTTTAGGATGGATTGAGCTGTTTACAGTATCTGGATCAGAACATGACCATTATGACCTGTAATGTTAGAAAAAAACATGCAGAAACAAAAAACATCGTTTTGAGCTTTTCAGGCTGAGAAACAACTAGTTTAAACCACGCATATGCAACTGTACATTTAGGAGTGTATGAGCTGTTTGACAGTTTCTGGCATAGAAACATGACCATTAGAGGGCCTGATGGAAACCAAAGCAGAAGACTACTAAACACAATCGTTTTGAGCTTTTTCAGGCTTGTAGAAACACTAGTTTAAACACGGCAATTGCAATGTACATTTAGGAGGTATTGAGGTTTTACAGTATTTCTGGCATCAGAACATGACCATAGAGGCTGTCTATGGAAACCATGCAGAAACACTAAAACATCTTGAGCTTTTCAGTGGGTGTAGAAACACTAGTTTAAACCACGGCATTGCACTACTGCTTAGGATGTATTGAGCTGTTTTGACAGTACCTGGCATGAGACATGACCATTAGACGCTGTTGTTAAACCAATGCAGAAGAAACACTAAAACATCGTTTTTGAGCTTTCAGGGTCAAAGAAACACTAGTTTAAACCACGCATATGAACTGTACATTTAGGATGTATAGAGCTGTTTGACAGTATTCTGGCATCAGAAACACCATTAGAGCTGCTCTGATGGAAAACATGCAGAAAACACTAAAACATCGTTTTTGAGCTTTTCAGGCTGTAGAAACACTAGTTTAAACCACGGCATATGCAACTGCTCTTTAGGATGTATTGAGCTGTTTACAGTACTGGCATAGAACATGACCATTATGACTCTGAATGGAAACCATTACAGAAACACAAAAAAATCGTTTTGAGCTTTTCAGGCTTTAGAAACACATAGTTTAAACCACGGCAATTGAACTGTACATTAGGATGGATTGAGTGTTTGACAGTATTCTGGCATCAGAACACCATTAGAGGCGCTCTGATGGAAACCAATACGAAAACATTAAAAAATCGTTTTTGAGCTTTTCAGGCTGTAGAAACAACTAGTTTAAACCACGGCAATTGAAAACTGTACATTGGAGTATGAAGCTGTTTGACAGTATTCTGGCATCAGAACATTACTATAGAGGCTGCTCTGATGGAAACCATGCAGAAACACTAAAACAACGTTTTTTGAGCTTTTCAGGCTTGTAGAAAACAAGTTTAAACCACCGCATTGCAACTCTGCTTTTAGGATGATTGACGTGTTTTACAGTAGCCTGGCTGAGAAACAGACCTTATGAACCCTGTAATGTTAAAAAAAAACAATGCAGAAACACACTAAAACATCGTTTTTTTGAGCTTTCAGGCTTGATAGAACATTAGTTTTAACACACGGCATTGCAACTACATTTAGAGGTATTGAGCTGTTTTGACAGTATTCTGGCATCCGAACATGACCATTGAAGCTGCTCTGATGGAAAACCAATGCAGAAACACAAAACAATCGTTTTTGAGCTTTCAGGCTGTAGAAACACACTCTTTAAAACTACCGGCAATTTGAAATACTGTAATTTAGATGTATTGAGCTGTTGACAGTATTCTGGCATCAGACACTGACCATTAGATGGTGCCTTCTTCTCTGCTCCTGCATGGCAACAACCACCACGACACACAGGCAACACCACTTCCCCTCAAAAACACCATCGCTTTTCTTTCTTCGTCGCTATTTGCCACGGTAACATCCTAAATGTACAGTTGCAATTGCCGTGGTTTAAACTAGTGTTTCTACAGCCTGAAAAGCTCAAAAACGATGTTTTAGTGTTTCTGCATTGGTTTCCATCAGAGCAGCCTCTAATGGTCATGTTCTGATGCCAGAATACTGTCAAACAGCTCAATACATCCTAAATGTACAGTTGCAATTGTCGTAGTTTTAAACTAGTGTTTCTACAGCCTGAAAAGCTCAAAAACGATGTTTTAGTGTTTCTGCATTGGTTTCCATCAGAGCAGCCTCTAATGGTCATGTTCTGATGCCAGAATACTGTAAAACAGGTCAATACATCCTAAATGTACAGTTGCAATTGCCGTGGTTTTAAACTAGTGTTTCTACAGCCTGAAAAGCTCAAAAACGATGTTTTAGTGTTTCTGCATTGTTTTTTTAACATTACAGGTCATAATAGTCATTTTCTCATGCCAGGCTACTGTAAAACAGCTCAATACATCCTAAAAGCAGAGTTGCAATCGCCGTGGTTTAAACTAGTGTTTCTACAGCCTGAAAAGCTCAAAAACGATGTTTTAGTGTTTCTGCATTGGTTTCCATCAGAGCAGCTTCTAATGGTCATGTTCTGATTCCAGAATACTGTAAAACAGCTCAATACATGCTAAATGTACAGTTGCAATTGTCGTAGCTTAAACTAGTGTTTCTACAGCCTGAAAAGCTCAAAAACGATGTTTTAGTGTTTCTGCATTGGTTTCCATCAGAGCAGCCTCTAATGGTCATGTTCTGATTCCAGAATACTGTCAAACAGCTCAATACATCCTAAATGTACAGTTGCAATTGCCGTGGTTTAAACTAGTGTTTCTACAGCCTGAAAAGCTCAAAAACGATGTTTTAGTGTTTCTGCATTGTTTTTTTTAACATTACAGGTCATAATGGTCATGTTCTCATGCCAGGCTACTGTAAAACAGCTCAATACATCCTAAAAGCAGAGTTGCATATGCGGTGGTTTAAACTAGTGTTTCTACAGCCTGAAAAGCTCAAAAACGATGTTTTAGTGTTTCTGCATTGGTTTCCATCAGAGCAGCCTCTAATGGTCATGTTCTGATGCCAGAATACTGTCAAACAGCTCAATACATCCTAAATGTACAGTTTCAATTGCCGTGGTTTAAACTAGTGTTTCTACAGCCTGAAAAGCTCAAAAACGATTTATTTGTAGTTCTGCAATGGTTACCATCAGAGCAGCCTCTAATGGTCATGTTCTGATGCCAGAATACTGTCAAACAGCTCAATACATCCTAAATGTACAGTTGCATATGCGGTGGTTTAAACTAGTGTTCTTATGACCTGAAAAGCTCAAAAACGATGTCTTAGTGTTTCTGTATTGTTTTTTTTAACATTACAGTTCATAATGGTCATGTTCTCATGCCAGGCTACTGTAAAACAGCTCAATACATCCTAAAAGCAGAGTTGCAATTGCCGTGGTTTAAACTAGTGTTTCTACAGCCTAAAAAGCTCAAAAACGATGTTTTAGTGTTTATGCATTGGTTTCCATCAGAGCAGCCTCTAATGGTTATGTTCTGATGCCAGAATACTGTCAAACAGCTCAATACATCCTAAATGTACAGTTGCATATGCGGTGGTTTAAACTAGTGTTCTTATGACCTGAAAAGCTCAAAAACGATGTTTTAGTGTTTCTGCATTGGTTTCCATCAGAGCAGCCTCTAATGGTCATGTTCTGATGCCAGAATACTGTCAAAAAGCTCAATACATCCTAAATGTACAGTTCAATTGCCGTGGTTTAAACTAGTGTTTCTACAGCCTAAAAGCTCAAAAACGATTTTTTAGTAGTTCTGCATAGGTTTCCATCAGAGCAGCCTCTAATGGTCATGTTCTGATGCCAGAATACTGTCAAACAGCTCAATACATCCTAAAAGCAGAGTTGCAATCGCCGTGGTTTAAACTAGTGTTTCTACAGCCTGAAAAGCTCAAAAACGATGTTTTAGTAGTTCTGCATTGGTTTCCATCAGAGCAGCCTCTAATGGTCATGTTCTGATGCCAGAATACTGTCAAACAGCTCAATACATCCTAAATGTACAGTTGCATATGCGGTGGTTTAAACTAGTGTTCTCATGACCTGAAAAGCTCAAAAACGATGTTTTAGTGTTTCTGCATTGTTTTTTTTTAACATTACAGGTCATAATGGTCATGTTCTCATGCCAGGCTACTGTAAAACAGCTCAATACATCCTAAAAGCAGAGTTGCAATTGCCGTGGTTTAAACTAGTGTTTCTACAGCCTGAAAATCTCAAAAACGATGTTTTAGTGTTTCTGCATTGGTTTCCATCAGAGCAGCCTCTAATGGTCATGTTCTGATGCCAGAATACTGTCAAACAGCTCAATACATCCTAAATGTACAGTTTCAATTGCCGTGGTTTAAACTAGTGTTTCTACAGCCTGAAAAGCTCAAAAACGATTTTTTTGTAGTTCTGCAATGGTTTCCATCAGAGCAGCCTCTAATGGTCATGTTCTGATGCCAGAATACTGTCAAACAGCTCAATACATCCTAAATGTACAGTTGCATATGCGGTGGTTTAAACTAGTGTTCTTATGACCTGAAAAGCTCAAAAACGATGTTTTAGTGTTTCTGCATTGTTTTTTTTAACATTACAGGTCATAATGGTCATGTTCTCATGCCAGGCTACTGTAAAACAGCTCAATACATCCTAAAAGCAGAGTTGCAATCGCCGTGGTTTAAACTAGTGTTTCTACAGCCTGAAAAGCTCAAAAACGATGTTTTAGTGTTTCTGCATTGGTTTCCATCAGAGCAGCCTCTAATGGTCATGTTCTGATGCCAGAATACTGTCAAACAGCTCAATACATCCTAAATGTACAGTTGCAATTGCCGTGGTTTAAACTAGTGTTTCTACAGCCTGAAAAGCTCAAAAACGATGTTTTAGTGTTTCTGCATTGGTTTTCCATCAGAGCAGCCTCTAATGGTCATGTTCTGATGCCAGAATACTGTCAAACAGCTCAATACATCCTAAATGTACAGTTGCAATTGCCGTGGTTTAAACTAGTGTTTCTACAGCCTGAAAAGCTCAAAAACGATGTTTTAGTGTTTCTGCATTGGTTTCCATCAGAGCAGCCTCTAATGGTCATGTTCTGATGCCAGAATACTGTCAAACAGCTCAATACATCCTAAATGTACAGTTGCAATTGTCGTAGTTTAAACTAGTGTTTCTACAGCCTGAAAAGCTCAAAAACGATGTTTTAGTGTTTCTGCATTGGTTTCCATCAGAGCAGCCTCTAATGGTCATGTTCTGATTCCAGAATACTGTAAAACAGGTCAATACATCCTAAATGTACAGTTGCAATTGCCGTGGTTTAAACTAGTGTTTCTACAGCCTGAAAAGCTCAAAAACGATGTTTTAGTGTTTCTGCATTGTTTTTTTTTAACATTACAGGTCATAATGGTCATGTTCTCATGCCAGGCTACTGTAAAACAGCTCAATACATCCTAAAAGCAGAGTTGCAATCGCCGTGGTTTAAACTAGTGTTTCTACAGCCTGAAAAGCTCAAAAACGATGTTTTAGTGTTTCTGCATTGGTTTCCATCAGAGCAGCTTCTAATGGTCATGTTCTGATTCCAGAATACTGTAAAACAGCTCAATACATGCTAAATGTACAGTTGCAATTGTCGTAGCTTAAACTAGTGTTTCTACAGCCTGAAAAGCTCAAAAACGATGTTTTAGTGTTTCTGCATTGGTTTCCATCAGAGCAGCCTCTAATGGTCATGTTCTGATTCCAGAATACTGTCAAACAGCTCAATACATCCTAAATGTACAGTTGCAATTGCCGTGGTTTAAACTAGTGTTTCTACAGCCTGAAAAGCTCAAAAACGATGTTTTAGTGTTTCTGCATTGTTTTTTTTTAACATTACAGGTCATAATGGTCATGTTCTCATGCCAGGCTACTGTAAAACAGCTCAATACATCCTAAAAGCAGAGTTGCATATGCGGTGGTTTAAACTAGTGTTTTCTACAGCCTGAAAAGCTCAAAAACGATGTTTTAGTGTTTCTGCATTGGTTTCCATCAGAGCAGCCTCTAATGGTCATGTTCTGATGCCAGAATACTGTCAAACAGCTCAATACATCCTAAATGTACAGTTTCAATTGCCGTGGTTTAAACTAGTGTTTCTACAGCCTGAAAAGCTCAAAAACGATTTATTTGTAGTTCTGCAATGGTTACCATCAGAGCAGCCTCTAATGGTCATATTCTGATGCCAGAATACTGTCAAACAGCTCAATACATCCTAAATGTACAGTTGCATATGCGGTGGTTTAAACTAGTGTTCTTATGACCTGAAAAGCTCAAAAACAATGTCTTAGTGTTTCTGTATTGTTTTTTTTAACATTACAGTTCATAATGGTCATGTTCTCATGCCAGGCTACTGTAAAACAGCTCAATACATCCTAAAAGCAGAGTTGCAATTGCCGTGGTTTAAACTAGTGTTTCTACAGCCTAAAAAGCTCAAAAACGATGTTTTAGTGTTTATGCATTGGTTTCCATCAGAGCAGCCTCTAATGGTTATGTTCTGATGCCAGAATACTGTCAAACAGCTCAATACATCCTAAATGTACAGTTGCATATGCGGTGGTTTAAACTAGTGTTCTTATGACCTGAAAAGCTCAAAAACGATGTTTTAGTGTTTCTGCATTGGTTTCCATCAGAGCAGCCTCTAATGGTCATGTTCTGATGCCAGAATACTGTCAAAAAGCTCAATACATCCTAAATGTACAGTTTCAATTGCCGTGGTTTAAACTAGTGTTTCTACAGCCTGAAAAGCTCAAAAACGATGTTTTAGTGTTTCTGCATTGGTTTCCATCAGAGCAGCCTCTAATGGTCATGTTCTGATGCCAGAATACTGTCAAACAGCTCAATACATCCTAAATGTACAGTTTCAATTGCCGTGGTTTAAACTAGTGTTTCTACAGCCTGAAAAGCTCAAAAACGATTTTTTTGTAGTTCTGCAATGGTTTCCATCAGAGCAGCCTCTAATGGTCATGTTCTGATGCCAGAATACTGTCAAACAGCTCAATACATCCTAAATGTACAGTTGCATATGCGGTGGTTTAAACTAGTGTTCTTATGACCTGAAAAGCTCAAAAACGATGTTTTAGTGTTTCTGCATTGTTTTTTTTAACATTACAGGTCATAATGGTCATGTTCTCAAGCCAGGCTACTGTAAAACAGCTCAATACATCCTAAAAGCAGAGTTGCAATCGCCGTGGTTTAAACTAGTGTTTCTACAGCCTGAAAAGCTCAAAAAACGATGTTTTAGTGTTTCTGCATTGGTTTCCATCAGAGCAGCCTCTAATGGTCATGTTCTGATGCCAGAATACTGTCAAACAGCTCAATACATCCTAAATGTACAGTTGCAATTGCCGTGGTTTAAACTAGTGTTTCTACAGCCTGAAAAGCTCAAAAACGATTTTTTAGTAGTTCTGCATAGGTTTCCATCGGAGCAGCATCTAATGGTCATGTTCTGATTCCAGAATACTGTCAAACAGCTCAATACATCCTAAATGTACAGTTGCAATTGCCGTGGTTTAAACTAGTGTTTCTACAGCCTGAAAAGCTCAAAAACGATGTTTTAGTGTTTCTGCATTGGTTTCCATCAGAGCAGCCTCTAATGGTCATGTTCTGATGCCAGAATACTGTCAAACAGCTCAATACATCCTAAATGTACAGTTGCAATTGTCGTAGTTTAAACTAGTGTTTCTACAGCCTGAAAAGCTCAAAAACGATGTTTTAGTGTTTCTGCATTGGTTTCCATCAGAGCAGCCTCTAATGGTCATGTTCTGATTCCAGAATACTGTAAAACAGGTCAATACATCCTAAATGTACAGTTGCAATTGCCGTGGTTTAAACTAGTGTTTCTACAGCCTGAAAAGCTCAAAAACGATGTTTTAGTGTTTCTGCATTGTTTTTTTTAACATTACAGGTCATAATAGTCATTTTCTCATGCCAGGCTACTGTAAAACAGCTCAATACATCCTAAAAGCAGAGTTGCAATCGCCGTGGTTTAAACTAGTGTTTCTACAGCCTGAAAAGCTCAAAAACGATGTTTTAGTGTTTCTGCATTGGTTTCCATCAGAGCAGCCTCTAATGGTCATGTTCTGATGCCAGAATACTGTCAAACAGCTCAATACATCCTAAATGTACAGTTGCAATTGCCGTTGTTTAAACTAGTGTTTCTACAGCCTGAAAAGCTCAAAAACGATGTTTTAGTGTTTCTGCATTGGTTTCCATCAGAGCAGCATCTAATGGTCTTGTTCTGATTCCAGAATACTGTAAAACAGCTCAATACATCCTAAATGTACAGTTGCAATTGTCGTAGTTTAAACTAGTGTTTCTACAGCCTGAAAAGCTCAAAAACGATGTTTTAGTGTTTCTGCATTGGTTTCCATCAGAGCAGCCTCTAATGGTCATGTTCTGATTCCAGAATACTGTAAAACAGCTCAATACATCCTAAATGTACAGTTGCAATTGCCGTGGTTTAAACTAGTGTTTCTACAGCCTGAAAAGCTCAAAAACGATGTTTTAGTGTTTCTGCATTGTTTTTTTAACATTACAGGTCATAATAGTCATTTTCTCATGCCAGGCTACTGTAAAACAGCTCAATACATCCTAAAAGCAGAGTTGCAATCGCTGTGGTTTAAACTAGTGTTTCTACAGCCTGAAAAGCTCAAAAACGATGTTTTAGTGTTTCTGCATTGGTTTCCATCAGAGCAGCCTCTAATGGTCATGTTCTGATGCCAGAATACTGTCAAACAGCTTAATACATCCTAAATGTACAGTTGCAATTGCCGTGGTTTAAACTAGTGTTTCTACAGCCTGAAAAGCTCAAAAACGATGTTTTAGTGTTTCTGCATTGGTTTCCATCAGAGCAATTCAATTCAATTCAATTCAATTCAATTCAATTCAATTTTATTCATATAGCGCCAAATCACAACAAAGTTATTTCAAGGCACTTTACAAAGTAAGGTTTAAAACCTCACACAACTAAACCCAACAAATCCCACATACAGCAAGCATTTAATTTGACAGCAACAGTGGAGAGGAAAAACCCCCTCTCTAACGAGGAAGAAACCTCCAGCAGAACCAGACTGGATGGGGGCGGCCATCTGCCTCGACCGGTTGGGGTGAGAGGATAGAGAGATAGAAAAGCACAGCAACAGCAACAAGCAACAACAAGCAACAACAGAGCACAGGCAGGATGGTAGGACCAGGGACTGGATGCAGGCAGGATGGTTGGATCCGCAGCTGCCCATCACAGACACCCAACTTTGAGTCCAATGATACCTGTGGGTGAGGACAGAGAGGGAGAAAGAGTGGGGGTGGGGGGGAGAGAGGAGAGAAGCACAACTACTGGACAGAAAGAGACAAGGTTAGTTAAACATGGGACAATGATGGGAGGTTATGGGACAGAGGAGGTAGAAGGAAACAGAGGAGCTCAGTGTATAAATTAAGTC
Organism: Betta splendens; assembly: GCF_900634795.4. Classification (NCBI taxonomy): domain Eukaryota; kingdom Metazoa; phylum Chordata; class Actinopteri; order Anabantiformes; family Osphronemidae; genus Betta; species Betta splendens. Next base: position 2,224,910 of record NC_040889.2, on the reverse strand, counting down.
CCCCAGCAGTCTATGTCTATTGCAGCTTAACTAAGAGATGGTTCCTGTGACTAACAATAATTGCCAGTGACCTGAACCATCTCTAACTATAAGCTTTATCAAAAAGGAGGGTTTTAAGCCTAATCTTAAAGGTGGAGAGTGTGTCAGCTTCTCGAACCTGAAGAGGGAGCTGGTTCCAGAGGAGAGGAGCTTGGTAGCTAAAAGCTCTGCCCCCTGTTCTACATTTAAACACTCTAGGAACCGCAAGTAGCCCAGCGCTCTGAGAACGAAGTGTTCTGCTGGGAGCATAAGGAACTATAAGGTCTTTAAGATAAGAAGGAGCTTTATCATTGAGTACTTTGTATGTGAGTAGGAGAGCAGCATCTAATGGTCATGTTCTGATTCCAGAATACTGTAAAACAGCTCAATACATCCTAAATGTACAGTTGCAATTGTCGTAGTTTAAACTAGTGTTTCTACAGCCTGAAAAGCTCAAAAACGATGTTTTAGTGTTTCTGCATTGGTTTCCATCAGAGCAGCCTCTAATGGTCATGTTCTGATGCCAGAATACTTTCCAACAGCTCAATACATCCTAATTGTACAGTTGCATATGCGGTGGTTTAAACTAGTGTTCTTATGACCTGAAAAGCTCAAAAACGATGTTTTAGTGTTTCTGTATTGTTTTTTTTAACATTACAGTTCATAATGGTCATGTTCTCATGCCAGGCTACTGTAAAACAGCTCAATACATCCTAAAAGCAGAGTTGCAATTGCCGTGGTTTAAACTAGTGTTTCTACAGCCTGAAAAGCTCAAAAACAATGTTTTAGTGTTTCTGCATTGTTTTTTTTTAACATTACAGTTCATAATGGTCATGTTCTCATGCCAGGCTACTGTAAAACAGCTCAATACATCTTAAAAGCAGAGTTGCAATTGCCGTGGTTTAAACTAGTGTTTCTACAGCCTGAAAAGCTAAAAACGATGTTTTAGTGTTTCTGCATTGGTTTACATTAGAGCAGCCTCTAATGGTCATGTTCTGATGCCAGAATACCTTCAAACAGCTCAATACATCCTAAATGTACAGTTGCAATTGCCGTGGTTTAAACTAGTGTTTCTACAGCCTGAAAAGCTCAAAAACGATGTTTTTGTGTTTCTGCATTGTTTTTTTTTTAACATTACAGTTCATAATGGTCATGTTCTCATGCCAGGCTACTGTAAAACAGCTCAATACATCTTAAAAGCAGAGTTGCAATTGCCGTGGTTTAAACTAGTGTTTCTACAGCCTGAAAAGCTCAAAAACGATGTTTTAGTGTTTCTGCCTTGGTTTCCATCAGAGCAGCCTCTAATGGTCATTTTCTGATGCCAGAATACTTTCCAACAGCTCAATACATCCTCATCGTACAGTTGCATATGCGTTGGTTTAAACTAGTGTTCTTATGACCTGAAAAGTTCAAAAACGATGTTTTTGTGTTTCTGCATTGGTTTCCATCAGAGCAGCTTCTAATGGTCATGTTCTGTTGCCAGAATACTGTCAAAAAGCTCATTACATCCTAAATGTACAGTTGCAATTGCCGTGGTTTAACCCTCACGCAGCCTTCGAGGGGGTCAGTCTGACCCCACGAGACAAACTATGAAACTTTTGATTCTTTTTACTTTTTTAGGCCACAAGGCACCTACACATCGCAGGATCCGCGGCGGCTCGGTCACCCCTCCCTTCTTCTTCGTCACATGCCCGTCCCGCATCCTCCCGGGGTCCGGCGCGACCCCAGCCCCCTGTACCTCCCCGTCCCGCGTCCTCCCGGGGTCAGGCGCGACCCCAGCCCCCTGTACCTCCCCGTCCCTCGTCCTCCCAGTGTCAGGCGCGACCCCGGCCCCCTGTACCTCCCCGTCCCGCGTCTTCCCGGGGTCCGGCGCGACCCCGGCTCCCTGTACCTCCCCGTCCCTCGTCCTGCCGGGGTCCGGCACGACCCCAGCCCCCTGTACCTCCCCGTCCCGCATACTCCCGGGGTCAGGCGCGACCCCAGCCCCCTGTACCTCCCCGTCCCGCATACTCCCGGGGTCAGGCGCGATCGCAGTCCCCTGTACCTCCCCGTCCCGCGTCCTCCCGGGGTCAGGCGCGACCCCATTTTTTTGTTTTTTTATTTTTCCTTCTCCTTTCCTCCTTTTTACCTCCACCTGTGCCACAGGCCCACTGATGATGAACATGATGATGATGATGATGATGATGATGCAAGCAGACAGCTGCGTGCAAGGGCTGACCATTTTAAACAAAAAATAAAACAGACCAAACAGGCAAAAACATTTGATTAAATGCCAAAAGTTTATTTAATAATATAAAACAGTTATGAAATAAAGGAGTACAAGGCGCATTCCGTACAGTATAATTTAATTGGTACGCGTAAAGCAACAGAGGCAGGCGTAGAAAGAAATTGATTACGGCCCTTTTTTTTTTTTATCTTCATCAACGGGATTCTCGGCTCATCAAAACTTGACGCGAAGCAACTTTCGCAGCAGCGCCAGCATAAGCGCCAGCATCAGCGCCAGCATCAGCATCCCGCAGCGTTGGTTGTGGCTCTCGCTCCGCCGCGAGCTGCACACGACGCAGGGCATCTCGTAGCCAAAGCCGACATAGCCTTCCACGGCCTCCTTCAGCATCAATTTGGGGAACGCCACGTAGCCCCTTCTGTAACGCTCCTTGCCTATCATTGCTTTCCGGACGCTTTCTTTGCCAGAGAACTTTTTCGCCAGGAAGACGCACTCCTCCACTCCGGGCACGTGATACACATGCTCTCTCAGCATGTTGTCACCCGCTACGAAACGGGAAAGCCTGACGCCGCACGCATCACACACGTGAGTGTCTACGGTGTCCAGCTCATACGACATGCCCTCACGGCTGCCTAGCTCCCTGAACAGGTTGTCCGCAGTGCGAGGGCCGACCACGCTCCTCTCGCTCGGCCTTTTCGTGTACAGCAGAGGCTTGCGCCCGTAGTCGTCGTCCAGCTGGGTGTCGGTCAGGTACGCCGTGAATCTCTCGCAAACTTCTTTGCATCTGTCGCGGTGTCGTCTCCCCGCGCCGGCACAGATGACGCATCGCTTTATGTTTAGCAGGTAACATTTGCCACCGCTGGCCACCATGCCGTGGGCGAACCTGAGTTCCGGTGGCAGGTGGCGGTGTCTGTAATGAGCCTTGACACGAGCACACCGTCCGTTGCTGGCGAGGATGTGTTTGTCCAACAAGTCCCTCAAGGCACCCTCAGCGGCCAGAGCGTTCCCACACAAACAGTCGCACTCCAGACCTTCGTCTCGGGAATCCGCTATGATCCAACGGGCACGGGATTACCTCTTCTTCTACGTGAAGGCGCAGACAGTCTGTGGTCTGCTCGAGCCGCGGCTCGAACACCGCGCAGCCGTCGGTTTGCAGGTCACCTTCTTGAGAGGCCATAGCGTTGGAACCTTTCGACGAGACTGTGGATAAACGCTCGTTCCAAGCTTGTCAGGTGAAGTGGTACTGCGATGTATTCTCTCTGCGACTTTTAAGGTTCGCCGCACCTCCCTCCCCCCCCGCACACAGGCACCCAACCTAAAATCTGAACCAGCGAGGGATCCTCCAATCGGCTCATCGTCATCTCACCGCCAGACAACTCCTCCTGAACCGTCCTCCACTTTGTCCAACGTGGAAAAGGTCCTCCGACCGGGGCAATTTATTCCCACCAGGAGGATCCTCCAACTCGGAAAAATCCTTGGAAACCTGGGAAATCGAGGGAAAACTTGTGTAAACTTGTATAAAAATTGGAAATGAGGCGGCGACTGGTCAATAGGTTCCGCCGCAGCGCTCCTCACATTGAGACTGGTGGAATAGCGTTGACACAATAGCGCAGACCTCCGTGCAGCCACGCTCCCCATACATGTAAAATTAAAAAAAATTTATTTCACCACCCACCCGTCCCGCGTCCTCCCGGGATCTGACCCCACGCTCGCACACACACACACACACACACACACACACACACACACACACACACACACACACACACACACACAGATTATTTGAATATTATCATATTATGAGGGAGAAAATAAAGACCAAATAAGCAAAACTTTTGATTAAATACTAAATATTTATTAAATATGAAACAGTAATCAAAGAAAGGGGTACACAATGCATTCATATGCACTCATATTCATATTCATATTAAAACCTCAGAGAGACCGAAATCATCTCACCACCAGAGAACTCGGGGACCGTTCTCCACTTTATTCAACGTGAAAAATCCTCCAACGTGGCAGTTTATCCCACCGAAAGGAGTCCTCCAACGTGGTGAAGATTCCTCCAACTTGGAAACTCGGTGTTTGTGTGTGTGCTTTCACCTGCAAATTATTTCACCACCACCCTCACGTCCTCCCTAGGTCCAACACGACCCCATGCGCCGCACACACACACACACACACACACACACACACACACACACACACACACACACACTGATTGATTATTATATTATTATGTTATATATATATATATATATATATATATATATATATATATATATATATATATATATATATATATATATATATATATATATATATATATATATATATATATATATATATATATATAGGCTGGAAACTGAACAGTACTGGAAGGGTATATGGGAAAGGGAGGCATCACACAACAGTGATGCACAGTGGTTGGTGGATCTGAGGGAAGACCACAGCAACCTCCCTGAACAGAATCCAGTGACTATCACAGTGGCAGACATCCAACATAGAGTCTCTGGTATGAAAAACTGGACAGCACCTGGCCCTGACATGATCCACGCCTACTGGCTAAAGAAGCTCACTGCAATCCATGAGCGCCTGGCAGCACAAATGAACCAGCTGCTAAGGGATGGGACTCACCCTGAATGGCTAACCGAAGGGCAAACGATCCTGATAATGAAGGATCCCTCAAAGGGCACAGTCCCATCCAACTACCGGCCAATAACCTGTCTCTCCACAACATGGAAGCTCATGTCAGGCATCATCGCAGCTAAGATAAGTGGGCACATGAGTCAATACATGAGCGAAGCACAGAAGGGCATTGGTAAGGATACCAGAGGAGCCAAACACCAACTCCTGGTAGACAGAACAGTCGCCCAAGACTGCAGAATGCGACACACCAACCTGTGCACAGCCTGGATCGACTACAAGAAAGCCTATGACTCAATGCCACACACATGGATCACTGAATGCTTGGAGCTGTACAACATCAACAGAACTCTAAGGGCCTTCATTGCAAACTCGATGAGGTTGTGGAAAACCACCCTTGAAGCCAATGGGAAGCCACTTGCCCAAGTATCCATCAAATGTGGCATATACCAAGGAGATGCACTGTCCCCACTGCTGTTCTGCATAGGTCTGAACCCCCTCAGCCAAATAATAAACAAGACTGGCTATGGATACCGACTCCGGAATGGGGCCACCATAAGTCACCTCCTCTACATGGATGACATCAAGCTGTACGCCAAGAGTGAGCGAGACATCGACTCACTGATCCACACCACCAGGATCTACAGCTCGGACATCGGGATGTCATTCGGGCTCGAGAAATGTGGGAGGATGGTGACAAAGAGAGGCAAGGTAATCCACACAGAAGGGGTCTCACTCCCAGAAGGAACAATAGCAGACATTGAGGACAATTACAAGTACCTTGGAATACCACAGGCAAACGGCAACCTTGAACAGGCAACAAGGAATGCGGCAACAGCCAAATACCTCCAACGAGTAAGGCAAGTCCTAAGAAGCCAGCTCAATGGCAAGAACAAATCCCGGGCAATAAACAGCTACGCTCTGCCAGTGATCAGATACCCTGCGGGAATAATAAGGTGGCCAAAGGAAGAGATACAGACCACAGATGTTAAGACACGAAAGCTCCTCACCATGCATGGAGGGTTCCACCCCAAATCCAGCACCCTGAGACTGTACGCTAGCCGCAAGGAAGGAGGCCGAGGACTAGTGAGCGTGAGAGCCACTATCCAGGATGAAACATCCAAGATCTATAAGTACATCAAGGATAAGGCCCCGACAGATGACGTGCTGAGTGAATGTCTCAGGCAGTGGAGAACAGAGGATGAGATGCTGGAAGAGGGACCATCATGGGAGGACAAGCCCTTGCACGGGATGTACCACCGGAACATAACTGAAGTGGCTGATCTCAACAAATCCTACCAATGGCTTGAAAGGGCTGGGCTGAAGGACAGCACAGAGGCACTCATCCTGGCCGCACAGGAGCAGGCCCTGAGCACCAGAGCCATAGAGGCCCAGATCTACCACACCAGACAAGACCCAAGGTGTAGACTGTGCAAAGAGGCCCCAGAGACGGTCCAGCACATAACTGCAGGGTGTAAGATGCTGGCAGGCAAAGCATACATGGAACGCCATAACCAAGTGGCTGGCATAGTATACAGGAACATCTGCGCGGAGTATGGACTGGAAACCCCAAGGTCAAAGTGGGAAACACCTCCCAAGGTGGTAGAGAACGAGCGAGCCAAAATCCTGTGGGACTTCCAGATCCAGACTGACAGAATGGTAATGGCGAACCAACCAGACATTGTGGTGGTGGATAAAGAGCAGAGGAAAGCCGTAGTGGTGGATGTGGCAATACCAAGCGATGGCAACATCAGGAAAAAGGAACATGAGAAACTAGAGAAATACCAAGGGCTCAGAGAAGAACTGGAGAAGGCTTGGAAGGTGAAGACCACAGTGGTGCCTGTGGTGATCGGAGCACTAGGGGCTGTGACCCCCAAACTGGAGGAGTGGCTACGACAGATCCCTGGAAAAACATCCGAAATCTCAGTCCAGAAAAGTGCAATCCTAGGAACAGCAAGGATACTGCGCAGAACCCTCAAGCTCCCTGGCCTCTGGTAGAGGACCCGAGCTTGGAAAGGGGATGAGACCACCCGCGGAGGGTGAGAATAGAGTGTGTATATATCGCTGGATAGCTCAATCGGTAAAGTCACAGGACTTGCATGCGGGGGGTTCCCGGTTCGAATCCCCGTTAGGGCGAATAGGCATCCAGTGTGGGTCTTTGGGCAAGACCCTTCAAGCTACCGCCTACCTCATATCATGAGAGACAATAAACCACATGAGATACCGGCTCAGACGTCGCCCGGTCTAACAAGGTCTGCGTCAGGTGTTGGGGAACCAGAGCACCTTGGCGAGAAGTGGGCTACTGGAACAAGAAAGAAATGGCTGAGATGCGAGAACAAGGCTCTGTTGGAATGCTACTACTCAAGTAACCCTAGTCAGAGGGGTTACATGCAAAGAATGTGCGGTGAATGGGAACGGAGAAACCCACATTCAAGGCTGACGGCGAAGCAACTAGTAGCTCAGTGTTCCAACATCCACAAACGGCAACTGCTATCACAACTTGAGATTGACGAGATACAACACAAATGCTACGGCAAGGGGGAGCCAGGACGCCAGGTCAGAGGGGAGGTTTCACCATCTCCCCAACCGGAAATTGGGTACGAAGGCCCAATAAGCACAGATACGCTGAGCGAGGATAACCTGACCTGAAAGATAAGATCATGGCGAGATTGAACAGGCAACCCCGAACCCCACTACAACGGCTAAGTGAAGTTCCATCAGAAAGTCTCATGGAAGATGTGAATGCAGCATTGAGAGCGATCCCTACCACAACAATCACAGAAACCAATGAGCTGATATCAGTGATCCTAGAGGTGCTTGGCTATAAGAGCAACCATGGGAGCCATGAGAAAAAATACCCACCATGGAAACGAAGGTTGGAGGCAAAAATCAAGGCAGCTCGGAGGGAAGTGAGCCAAATGACAGAGGCCCAGAGAGGTGCAATGAAAAGACCAATGCCCAAGAGGTACAACCAGATGACCATACCTGAAGCACTCGAAACTGCCAAGCAAAGGCTACAAGCCTTGGCCAGCCGCCTAAAGAGATACACCAGAGATAACGAAGCCAGACGAATAAACCGGCTGTTCGCAACACAACCTGCGAAAGTGTACTCTCAATGGCAGGGTAATAACAGCAGAGCAGACCCACCAAGGCTGGAAACTGAACAGTACTGGAAGGGTATATGGGAAAGGGAGGCGTCACACAACAGTGATGCACAGTGGCTGGTGGATCTGAGGGAAGACCACAGCAACCTCCCTGAACAGAATCCAGTGACTATCACAGTGGCAGACATCCAACATAGAGTCTCAGGTATGAAAAACTGGACAGCACCTGGCCCTGACATGATCCACACCTACTGGCTAAAGAAGCTCACTGCAATCCATGAGCGCCTGGCAGCACAAATGAACCAGCTGCTAAGGGATGGGACTCACCCTGAATGGCTAACCGAAGGGCGAATGATCCTGATAATGAAGGATCCCTCAAAGGGTACAGTCCCATCCAACTACCGGCCAATAACCTGTCTCTCCACAACATGGAAGCTCATGTCAGGCATCATCGCAGCTAAGATAAGTGGGCACATGGGTCAATACATGAGCGAAGCACAGAAGGGCATTGGTAAGGATACCAGAGGAGCCAAACACCAACTCCTGGTAGACAGAACAGTCGCCCAAGACTGCAGAGTGCGACACACCAACCTGTGCACAGCCTGGATCGACTACAAGAAAGCCTATGACTCAATGCCACACACATGGATCACTGAATGCTTGGAGCTGTACAACATCAACAGAACTCTAAGGGCCTTCATTGCAAACTTGATGAGGTTGTGGAGAACCACCCTTGAAGCCAATGGGAAGCCACTTGCCCAAGTATCCATCAAATGTGGCATATACCAAGGAGATGCACTGTCCCCACTGCTGTTCTGCATAGGTCTGAACCCCCTCAGCCAAATAATAAACAAGACTGGCTATGGATACCGACTCCGGAACGGGGCCACCATAAGTCACCTCCTCTACATGGATGACATCAAGCTGTACGCCAAGAGTGAGCGAGACATCGACTCGCTGATCCACACCACCAGGATCTACAGCTCGGACATCGGGATGTCATTGGGGCTCGAGAAATGTGGGAGGATGGTGACAAAGAGAGGCAAGGTAATCCACACAGAAAGGGTCTCACTCCCAGAAGGAACAATAGCCGACATTGAGGACAATTACAAGTACCTTGGAATACCACAGGCAAACGGCAACCTTGAACAGGCGACAAGGAATGCGGCAACAGCCAAATACCTCCAACGAGTAAGGCAAGTCCTAAGAAGCCAGCTCAATGGCAAGAACAAATCCCGGGCAATAAACAGCTACGCTCTGCCAGTGATCAGATACCCTGCGGGAATAATAAGGTGGCCAAAGGAAGAGATACAGACCACAGATGTTAAGACACGAAAGCTCCTCACCATGCATGGAGGGTTCCACCCCAAATCCAGCACCCTGAGACTGTACGCTAGCCGCAAGGAAGGAGGCCGTGGACTAGTGAGCGTGAGAGCCACTATCCAGGATGAAACATCCAAGACCCATAAGTACATCAAGGATAAGGCCCCGACAGATGACGTGCTGAGTGAATGTCTCAGGCAGTGGAGAACAGAGGATGAGATGCTGGAAGACGGACCATCATGGGAGGACAAGCCCTTGCATGGGATGTACCACCGGAACATAACTGAAGTGGCTGATCTCAACAAATCCTACCAATGGCTTGAAAGGGCTGGGCTGAAGGACAGCACAGAGGCACTCATTCTAGCTGCACAGGAGCAGGCCCTGAGCACCAGAGCCATAGAGGCCCAGATCTACCACACCAGACAAGACCCAAGGTGTAGACTGTGCAAAGAGGCCCCAGAGACGGTCCAGCACATAACTGCAGGGTGTAAGATGCTGGCAGGCAAAGCATACATGGAACGCCATAACCAAGTGGCTGGCATAGTATACAGGAACATCTGCGCGGAGTATGGACTGGAAACCCCAAGGTCAAAGTGGGAAACACCTCCCAAGGTGGTAGAGAACGAGCGAGCCAAGATCCTGTGGGACTTCCAGATCCAGACTGACAGAATGGTAATGGCGAACCAACCAGACATTGTGGTGGTGGATAAAGAGCAGAGGAAAGCCGTAGTGGTGGATGTGGCAATACCAAGCGATGGCAACATCAGGAAAAAGGAACATGAGAAACTAGAGAAATACCAAGGGCTCAGAGAAGAACTGGAGAAGGCTTGGAAGGTGAAGGCCACAGTGGTGCCTGTGGTGATCGGAGCACTGGGGGCAGTGACCCCCAAACTGGAGGAGTGGCTACGACTTATCCCTGGAAAAACATCCGAAATCTCAGTCCAGAAAAGTGCAGTCCTAGGAACAGCAAGGATACTGCGCAGAACCCTCAAGCTCCCTGGCCTCTGGTAGAGGACCCGAGCTTGGAAAGGGGATGAGACCACCCGCGGAGGGTGAGAATAGAGTGTGTATATATATATATATATATATATATATATATATATATATATATATATATATATATATATATATATATATATATATATTATATTATATTATATTATATTATATTATGAGGGAGAAAATAAAGACCAAATAAGCAAAACTTTTGATTAAATACTAAATATTTATTGAATATAAAACAGTAATCAAAGAAAGGGGTACACAATGCATTCATATGCACTCATATTCATATTCATATTAGAATTCACATCACATGTATTCATAATCCAAAGGTGTCCGGACATCTTAATCGGCACGCGTAACGACAGAGGCTGGCGTGGCGGGGAGAAGCTCGATACAGCCAGCGATGTGAGCCAAGAGTTCAGAGACAGACTTGAACGGGACTCTCATAGTGCCATCCACGAGCACGTATTGGAAACCGCACGGGGTCGAATAAAACAAAACGCTCCGACTACACTCGTCGGTAGCGATGTCAAACAGGTATCCCGCGTCATAGCCGCCCATATAACAAAAGACTATCCCCGCGTTCGGCTTCACCTCGGGCAGCTTTTCCGGATAGGCGTACAGCCCCCACCAGGTGTCGCCCAGTGCCGTTATCGCGCCGCGCACCTCACTCAGCAACCTCGTGGCAGACAGATCCTCAAAGTGCACTCCGTCTTCCTGGGGGGGGACTCAGAAGCCTGGCGCGGTCCTTGGCGATAACTTTGCCAATCAGCCTCACGGGGTCCAACGCCGTCCCGTAAGGGTCGGATCAAATTGGGGCGGTGGTGTCCATGACCGTGTCGTCGTGAGCCACCGGCTCGAAGAGGATCCGGTAGACTCCATTGTAAACCACAAGAGAGAAAAATTTCAGACCCCTCACGGTCTTGATTGCACCCCAAAGAACAACGCCGTCCCCCGACTCGTTCCGGGGACTTGGGATGCAGTCGGCCAGCAAAACTATTCCCTCTCACGGTGTAACGCGCGCGCGACACAGATGCACCAGCCCCTTGCCGGGCGAGGCCCAGATCTTCCCCGTTAGGACCTCCATTTTCTCCCAGGTGGCGTTCAGGAGCGCCCAATTTCCCACGGGTCTGCGTTGCGAGACGTCAGGATGCGCGTTTCGCCAGACAGCGAACTTGTCATTGTCTCTGGCTTTTCCAGTGCCTTTAGAGAAGGTCTCTAAGATCTGAGCGACGGCGACAAGCTCCGGTCCGTTAGAGAAGTTAGAGGTCTTTGCGTCCATGTCGGTGAGCTCTGTTCAGTTTAGAGGGACAGGAAGAGTAGCCATCCTCTTCTGTCTTCTGTGGGGTTTATATGACACCGACCGTGGGAAGGTGGCAGGTCTGACCGGTGGTCCAATCCCCGACCCTAACCTTGTTTTTGTTTTGTTTTTTCGTATTCTCTGGCACCACATCTCCATCGCTGCCAGAGGCATCAAACCAAAATCATCTCACCACCAAAGAACTCGGAGCCGTTCTCCACTTTATCCAACGTGAAAAATCCTCCAAGCTCCTCCAAGTTTATCCCACCAGAAGGATTTCTCCAACAACGCACACACACACGCAGGCACGCACACACACACACACACACACACACACACACACACACACACACACACACACACACACACACACACACACACACACACACACACACACACACACACACACACCTTCT
>NC_040889.2:1242700-1275251 GCF_900634795.4 Betta splendens | reverse complement strand
GTCAGGTGCCTGAGGTCACTCACCCGCACAGCTGACGGCGGCCACACAAGCGAAGGTGAGGAAGAAGGTGAGGAATTTGGAGTTTCCGTCACAAATTCCAGATAGGAATAATTTCGTCTTTCTGACCACTTCAAAGGAACGGCCGTTACAGAAATACGTCCCTGACACACACACACACACACACACACACACACACACACACACACACACACACACACTCGCACACACACACACACACACGCACACAAATGCATGCACACACACGCACACACACACACACACACACACACACACGCACGCACGCACACAAATGCACGCACACACACGCACACACACACACACACACACACACACGCACGCACGCACACAAATGCACGCACACACAAATGCATGTGCACACACACACACACACACACACACACAAATGCACGCACACACACACGCAGCTGAAAAAGAGGTGACTCAAATTTGGGTCTGGAGACACCAGGTACTTTGAGGGAGACGTGAAATGTGATCGCACTTTGTTTGAGGCCTGGATGCTTTTCAGAGGCTGAAAAGACACACAACACTTACACAGACACACACACTGACTCCAAAATATCCTAGAGACAGCTCACAAAGAAACCAAACAAGCAGCCTGCCCTTTAGGCTGCGACACAACAACATGGGGAACAAACCTCCATTTGACCCGAACGACTTATGTGTCACTGCTGCCTGGCGAGACAGTGTGTGTGTGTGTGTGTGTGTGTGTGTGTGTGTGTGTGTGTGTGTGTGTGTGTGTGTGTGTGTGTGTGTGTGTGTGTGTGTGTGTGTCTGTGTGTGTCTGTGTGTGTGTGTGTCTGTGTGTGTGTCTGTGTGTGTGTGTGTGTGTGTGTGCATGCGTGCGTGTGTGCGTGTGTGTGTGATTGTACACATATACATTTTCTGATGCCAGCAGCACTAAAAATATTTGTTCAATTTAAGATTTAATATAGATTTAACATTTGAATTGTAGCAACATAAAGAATTTAACCCTCATGGCATTATAATACTGCAGCAACGACAGACATCCCAACACAGGCAGGTCTGGAGTGCTCACAGTAACTTCATGCAGGTTTTAAAAAAAATAAATGTTGCTCTTAATGTGTTATTCGGAAAAAGCTTTTCAAAGTGTTGCCTGGCTTGTGTTTTCTTTCCCTCTTACAAGAGGTCGCGACCCCACAGGTCCTGGAACAGAGGTGAGAGTTTACACTGGGAGCCAGACGGGATTCCCAGTCCCACTAAACATGCCGGGACCGTGTGTGTGTGTGTGTGTGTGTGTGTGTGTGTGTGTGTGTGTGTGTGTGTGTGTGTGTGTGCGTGTCTGTGTGTCTGTGCGTGTGTGTGTGTGTGTGTGTGTGTGTGTGTGTGTGTGTGTGTGTGTGTGTGTGCGTGTGTCTGTGAGTGTCTGTGTGTGTGTGTGTGTGCGTGTGTGTGTGTGTGTGTGTGTGTGTGTGTGTGTGTCTGTGCGTGTTGTGTGTGTGTGTGTGGTGTGTGTGTGTGTGGTGTGTGTGTGTGTGTGCTGTGTGTGTCTGTGTGTGTGTGTGTGTGTGTGGTGTGTCTGTGTGTGGTGTGTGTGCGTGTGTTGTGTGTGGGTGTGTGTGTGGTGTGTGGGTTGTGTGTGTGTCTGTGTGCGTGTGTCTGTGTGCGTGTGTGTGTGTGTTTGTGTGCGTGTGTGTGTGTGTGTGTGTGTGTGTGCGTGTGTGTGTGCGTGTGTGTGTGTCTGTGTGCGTGTGTGTGTGCGTGTGTCTGTGTGCGTGTGTGTGTGTGTTTGTGTGCGTGTGGTGTGTGTGTGTTGTGTGTGTGTGTGTGCGTGTGTGTGTGCGTGTGTGTGCGTGTTTGTGTGTGTGTGTGCAACACCTGCAGAGACTGGCATGAGACCAGCAGAGCAGGATCCAGGAGTCTCAGTTCAGCGTTCATTGTATGACAAGCTTTATCTCCCTGGAAGCGCAGTTAATGAGGAGAGGTCTGACTGTGGGCGATGACCCTGCTGCAAAACACAGTCATTGTCATTCTTGGGATAATTGGAGTCATACAGGTTCCTCACAAGTGGGAGATTCTTTGGAATTGGCTTAAAGGATCAGTTCACACATGAGTGTTGGCCAAGTCTCTCAGATCCAAAGGTTCTGAGCGAGGTTCACTCTTAACAAGATCTGAACTTTTCACCAAATGAATGACTTTAGCATTGGAAAAGGGTGTGTATTATTTCAGTCTGTCCATTGGTTCCAGCAACGATACATGACTGCCTCCTGTTTCTGTGAGCAGCTCCTACTCTATTGTCCCGTCAGCCCCATCACGCTGCTCCCACATCATCACCTGTGGACCAATTCTCCCTTGTTATCTGGTGATTATGGCTGAAATGATCCCACAAGTGCATTTCCACATGAATTCAAGCTTCTGAGATTCCCAAATGTGACAGATGTCATAAAAAAGGTCCCTAATAGCTGAACTCGACCACTTCGCCCTGCAGACTTTCTGTCTCCAACTAGAACAACCAGCCGCAGGATCATCATCGCAGTTCAGAGTGGTTTGGTTTCCCTTCGTGGAAAGCAAATACCTAGAAAGCATTTCCCGCTTCATTCAGCGCAGTAACGCGCCGGTTAGTGCTTTGTGCGCCTCCGCTTTGCGCATGAGATGTTGGCGCACACAGACGGAGCTTTAAACTGGAGAGCACATCCAGGGGCGTGATTTTTTAAATAAACACCATAATGAATTCTCGCAGTGTAACACGACATGTGTGAAAATCCTGCCCCCGAACCTCGCGGGACGCGGGTCTTAAATGCTTTATTTTTAGATATGCGCTCTGAAGCCGTGTTTCCACCACAGCGCTGCTCCGTCCAAACGGGAAGAACCTGATGGATCTCACTGGGCTCCGCTCGCTCGGCTGCGCGCGCCCACTTCTGCCAAAGCTCACTGCCGCACGCGCACGCTCTCCTCACAGGCCACGTCTATGAAGACGGACAGAGAAAAACAGCCCAGAGATGCGTCTCCTGTCGGGCCACTTGTGCCACTTGCATCCGATCCCACCCGAACGCATGCAACACAGAGAAGGAGCCGCTCCACAAGAGCCAGACAAAAGCGCAACAAGGCGGTGGATCCACAGTCTCCACTCGTCCACGAGACCGACGCTGCGCTGGACGATTAACGCCGTTTCACCGCTAAGTACAACAGATGCGTTACGGTTCAGCAAGATCGCATCAATGCCAACATGCCAGGAGGCTGCCAGACGACATGTCACACACACACACACACACACACACACACACACACACACACACACACACACACACATGCGCGGACAAGAAGAGACGTCCTACCTGGTTGGAACATACTTTGGAAATAAAAGAGGACCAGAATAAAGGATCCTAAACAAGTGGCAAATATCATCCGGCATATCCTGCTCATCCTCATCAGTTCGCTTAGAGTCTGTTTCATGGCGGGACGGAGAGGCTGGAGGGTGCCGTTCGCTTTGTGTGTAGGAGGGGAGGGGGGGTGTGAAGGGCCGGTTTGTTGGAAGCTCTGCTGGTACTGATGAGGATTGTCCTCCGGTCAATGAGCTGAACGCATCCAACACGGAGCGTACCACTGCGGTGCTGCAGGAAGGGGCGAGGCCAGGACGCACCCCTCTGTTAGGACGGGAATGGGCGCGTCCAGATGTGCTGCGCTCCTGACTAAAAGAACAGCACACCTGGATGGATCCAGGATCAGAGATGCGAAAAAAATCCAGGATGAAAGATACAAAAAAGAAAATCCAGAATGAAAGATACTTGAAAGGTTTTTTTTATTTTTTTTGCTTTAGACCTCCTCCATATATATTGTAAAGAACAACACAGACCTGGTGCATTTTTGAGGCCTAACCGCTGGAGCAGTGTCAAACTGCTATGGTGAGTTCATACTGGTCTTACTGGTTTGTAATAGTTAGGAACAGATGTTTTCTCCTTGGTCACCAAATGATGAAAATAAGTGGAACCTAGTTATGCAAAACAGGTCAAAGCGACTCCTAAAAACTGTAATAAACCAAAGAATAGTTTGCAGCAAAATGAATAAAAGATTCAGTATTTAATCGTTAAGATTCTAATCTGCAGTGTGCATGCACATCAAAACTAAATTGGGGATTTCAATGGTTCATGCAAAATAACTCTATGTAAACTGTAAATTACGAGGACATTACATTACATTAAAAATCTGTTCACTCAAGTGAAGCTATAGCTTAAAACAAACACATCAGGCATTAACACTGTGCTACACAGTACCATCAATACTAAGAAAAAATGATTGTACACACAACTTTCAGTCTTTGTGCTCTGGTGTGTTGAGTTTTGCTCCCCTTTCCTGTTCCACATACAACTCCAGTGTCACCTAGTGGTGGCAGCAGCAAACAGTCCACATGAGCAGGATACCTCTGAACGCTGTGCAGGAGAAGCAGGCAGTGATAGATCGACCCCAAGCACCTTGATCAATCCTTAATGGCTATTTCAGGCAGATGCCAGCAGAGAGGATTCCTGGGCTCTCTGTCTAATTAGCGTATTTGTCTCACTTACACACGCAGGTCTGTCGGACGGATACTCCTGGAACAGTGTGCATCTCATTGTTGTGCTTGGCACGAGCATAAACGTGAACCTCTGATGTTCAGACAACACAAACTGTCCAGGACGCAGCCATTGCTGTTTACCCACTAATGTACAATTCACTGTGTAAAATGAAAAGTTGAAACTCAGTGTGTGTTTAAGTGGCGTCTGCACTCGCGTCCTTGCCCCTCATTTGTATGAGACACTCAGCTGTATGATTCCGCATTAATATTCAACAGTTGCTTTTTAAACGGACGCACGCTTGGATGTGCAGGGATATTAAAGAGCAAAGGCAAACAAGAGAGTTCAATAAAAACAATAAAATCCTTACTAACTGACACCATATTGTTCTAGTAAAAGCACCATACGCATCAATAAACGCATTTAATTTGGTAATTCCATAATCCCCGCCTTGTTTGTTACATGAAAGAAAGGCTGTTTAAACCCCCGAGACTCGTTGCCACAGCAATAAAATCACCGAGTGTAAACTTGAGCTTTGACTTCATGTAAATGCATCCAATCCCAGACTCTTATCACTCTCCTGCAGCCTTTTAAGAACTCTACTCCATTAAGGCTTACAGAGGCACGCCTTCCCTGAACAACTTATCTGCCTGTGAGAGCCATAAAATGCATCAGTGGGATTGTGTATATTAAAGTAATGCTTGGAGCACACAGAGGCTGAAACGCAAGCAGCATTTAGCAAAGCACCCACGCTCACGGTCTCTGAGCTTAAGGCCTCCGCTGCGTGACCTCGGTAGCTTCCCCTCTTTGTCTTCTGGTAGATTAAACAACAGCTTTGGAGCCTGATCTTCCAGCCTGTCCCGATTATGAACCGTCAACTTCCTTTCAGTGTGAAGGAGACATACTTCAACTGAACTCCATAACTCAGCCAGAATACACCTTCTAGCAATAGACTGGTTCAAGATCAATCAAAATCTTGAAGAAACCTTTCCATGCAAAGACCCCATAAAAACCTAAAAGGCTGTTGCATTCAAGCAGCGTTGTTGAATAACCTTGACCTCAGTCTCTGGCCATCTCCCAGCACATTCTTCCTTTCCAGTGTTTATGATAATAGGTGGGAATGCAGGAACAAATGTCTTGCCTGTGAAACATGCTGCCAATAAACTGGACTAAGCCCCTCCAGCAGAAAACGATTACATTGAACAACATCATCTAGGCTAGTGAGCTAATCCTCCATTAAATTGCTTTATTTATTGAGTATGGTAAATGTAACCTGCTCACGTACAATGGGGTCAATTTCCAGTGGGCTTTATTAAATACTACCCATAAATAATTCACCCAGGCAGCATTCAGAGCAAAAAAAAACTCATTTGAATCTGCTGCTCTGGCATTGACCCCGGATGGTGGAGGATTTTCAAGGGCTGATCATGTTCCTATGTCCAAACCGAGCTCTCGGAACAGTGGCTAAAGTCTCAAGTCTGACAAGACGTCAAAGGGGTGACAGTAAATTAATTACACGCCCAGGGAAATGTGTCAAAAGCTGCTGTGTCTGGAAAAATCAAATCTTTAGCTGCTTAATGTGTTATGGAGAAACAGAACATTCAATTGTTCAATTATTCTCTTCATTCAAATCCCCTCTGCCAGCTGTGACTAGGTATTAGCTTTTTCTCAAAATGGTATTAAATAAATATTATAAAATATTATAGTTTCCTAGAAAAAAATCTTGATGTGTCATTTTCGTCTGGCAAACGGTCAAAAACTAATTAATATTCCATTTGTGATTAAGCGAAACGTTTAATTATTTTTTTAAAGAATAATTTTATTATTATGACGTGACCAACCGGAACAGCTAGAAGAAGAAGAGATGCATTCACTATTTAACATAAATGTAGGAATTATGAGCTTTCCGGGTGATTGTGACCAAACAATTATAAAGAAAGCAGGTTTTATGTATTTTAATGCATATTTTTAGTACTAACCTAAACAAAACCAGCTTGGTCAGTGACTTTTCAGTATATAGTTAGAGTTTTATCAACCATATTCACCACACCTTTTCTATTGTGTCCTCGCTCCGTTTCTAAAGTGACAGGTTGAGAGGAGGCCCTGAACGCAGCTCGGCCCTCTACAGGCCAGAGGCGGTAGCGCGGCCGTGACTCCGCGCTGGGACTGGTCCTTTCGCAGCCATTTTCTGTCCAACCAAACAGCCGTCTCAGGAAGGTAACCAACCAGGGCTTCATTGCAGGTCTGTGCCTGGCTCCGGCCAATGATTGTTAACCGATTTCTCGTTAGCTCGAATGGAAATGTCCGTCTGTGTCTGATTTTTTTTATTTGTTGTCCGGGTGAATGAGGGCTGCTCGTCAGGAAGTATCCATCGGCGAAACTTTTGGAAAAGCCTATTTAAGAATACGGCGAAGGCCACGTCTTGCTCAGCTCTGCACGACAAAGAACAGGCCAAGCGCCGTGTGTGTGTGCGCGCGCGCGCGCAAGGGCTAGTCGCAGTGCATTTACAAGGAGAGGCTATTCAACATGCACCCGAGTAGGTTAACGTTAGCTCCAGAAGGTAAATGGCCACTGGAGCGCATCTGCTCATTGTGATCACGCTCGTTCAGCTTATTCGTGTGAAGATTTGCCTTAACTAGCTGGCTAGGCAACGCTACCTCCCTTTGTAGCGGGTTCAGCCTGAAGTGATGTTAGCTAACGCATGCTAGCCTCAGTTAGCAATACGAAATAGAATTCCTAGTTGTGTTCGCTGACGTGGCGCCAAGGTAAAAAGTAACATTAACACGGCTTTTGACTTTTTTTGACATTACTGCCGCCGACAAATAACGGTATTCGCTAACGTTAGCTTGACCCCCTCGCGCACGTTTCAACGCATAATATCGCGTGACGTAAATTTTCACCACCCTAAAACGCCGTCCACCATCCCGTAAACCACAATCCAAGATAAACCTGCAGACGTCCACTTTAATAACTTACTTGGCACTTTTGTCACTATACAAAATGGTGTTTGGTCAAATTAGTGAAGTGGAAGGACAGAGTACAAAAACGCACGCATCCCGAAAATGAACCAGAGTTTCTGGTTTGGCTGTAATAAATGCCCATAATACATAATTTTAATTACACTGTTGCCCCTCAACAAACTGCGGATTGGTTTTTGGAGCCATATTCTCGGGATAAGGGGTTCATTGAGTTTAAATTGTGTTATCTGTGTGTTCCAGATGGACGGAGACAGCTCAACCACCGACACGTCCCAGCTGGGCATAGGAGAGTACGTGCCATCCGGTCACTATGTTCTCCAGTCTCAGGATGGTAAGGAGCAGACAAGGACGTCCGTGAGGGAGGGGGAAGAAGAGTACAGGGTAGAAGGTTGACAGTTTCTGTATTCTGTATAGACGATGCTGACGAAGGCCTGAATGACCATGAGGATGGTGGCATCAAAGAGAACTACAGGGAGCAGGACATCTATCTTCCTATTGCAAATGTGGCTCGCATCATGAAAAATGCTGTTCCTCAGACTGGAAAGGTTTGTAAGAGAGGGAATAGAAGCAATGCGTTTGATTGCTGGTATTTTATGTCCAAGGCTGTAAACTTTAGATAAGTGTGCTTACGTGTATTCAACTCACCAGATTGCTCTCAGAGAGGTTTCATGGGAAATTTAGGAGCTTGTTTACATGGACTAGATTAGATTGCTGCAAACTGGTATTTATGTTCAGATTGATAGATTTAATCTGTATAAATTCTCTCACGGTGGATCATGCTAGTTTAAATATTTGTTGTTTTTGTGGCAAATCTAAGGAGCTCTACTTTAATCCAAGCCTCTCCTGGAGCGTGTCCTCAGTCAGTCATTGTCGCTGTTATGTACTTGCAAACATGTGTTGTCTGCGTTGAAAACATGCATAGAATTTAAACTAAGAGATCATCCTCATTGTCTGATACTGATAAAATCTCTATCTGGCATGTTGAAAATTAATTTATCTCTAATCTTAAAAGAGTACTGTGGTATTTAAATGTGTAAAAAAATTGCTGTTGCTCTTGAGTTTTCTTGCTTTTCCTACCTTGGTGTGTCACAGTCATTTTATAAATATACATCCAATTTCAACAGATTGCCAAAGATGCAAAAGAGTGTGTGCAGGAGTGTGTGAGCGAGTTCATAAGCTTCATCACCTCAGAGGCAAGTGAACGCTGCCACCAAGAGAAGAGGAAGACCATCAACGGGGAGGACATTCTATTCGCCATGTCCACACTGGGCTTCGATATGTATGTGGAACCACTAAAGCTCTATCTTCAGAAATTCAGAGAGGTGAGACATACACAACTCACTATCTCTTTTCCCATTTGTCCTTGTTTATCTGTTAATAATTGCATCTCTGCCTTTTTGCCAGGCTATGAAAGGAGAGAAGGGCATTCCTGGGGTGTCAGTAGGAGAAAGCTTGGGGGAAGACCTTGGAGACGACAGCTTTAGTAAGTAGACAGGGTTTCCATAGGGTCTTGGACAGGTGTCAGAGGTCTCAGGTAAAATATTGTGCATCGCTGTCATTTATTAAAACAACCACTATACAAGCATGAACCTAATCATTCAAGCTGTCTGTTTGTTAGCAGTATCCAGCTAATTCCCAAAGTCACAATTATGTGGTTGCTAACAATTCAGTCTAATTCAGTGAATAGTGACTTGAATCTGAAGGTGTTATAAGTCATCTCCTGCATGGGGCAGCGCCCACCACACTGAAAATCTACTCCGTCCCTTTGTTGGCAGTTCAGTAGCAAGTTCAAGCCGCTATAATAATGTGGCTATGTAGGAAACAATTCAGTTCCATTGATGTGGAACAGAAACAAGTTGCATTTGATCCAAGTGATCCCATTCATTGTGATTGATATAATAAAAAAGAAAAGAATGCTTTTTCTCTAAGAAAAAAACATCCATCCATCCATCCATTTTCTTAACCGCTTACTCCCTAGTGCGGGGTCACGGGGGCGCTGGAGCCTATCCCAGAAAAAAACAGTAGTTTTTTTAAATTTTAATTTGTCAAATGTTTGCATTTCCAGTGTAGTTTGGTGATATTTATACAAACAAAGACTGAAAGACAAATTTAGGTGCAATATTGACCAATATTTGTAGAAAAAAGGGAACAAAATACTTTCAAATGCCTATAACCTATAAGGGTTAATAACATGTTTTTTTCCTTACACCAGCTACTCCACTTCCAGCTGGGATTATCACAGCAGACGGCCAGCAGCAGAACGTCATGGTGTACACCACCTCATACCAGCAGGTAAAGCCAACAGCGATGCAGCATCCAGTACCCACCTGATTAATGTAGACAGGAAACTCCAGCTAAGCCACTGTTTCTATGTTTCAGATTCCAACCGTACAACAGATTCAGTTTTCATGACATGGTACACGGTCTGGAGCCTGAACACCATGGCTTCGCAGCAAAACCCACACCCACCGGCTGGAAAGCCCAGCCTGCCACAGGGTTAGAGTATGTAAAAACGCAAGGGGGGTGTCAGCTGCACAGACCCTCATGTACAGAGAAGTCACTACCTGTTGAGTAGAAAGTGTAGTTTCTAGTTGTGAGGTACCAAATGTTTTGGAGTGCTTCCAAATCAGCTGGGAAATCTGAGGCTTTATTTGAAAGTCTAGTCTTATTACCTGATTCAGTGGTGAAATTATTTGTGTCCATGTGTTAATGTGTTATGCTTTTATACCTTATTTGTTTTCTTGCGGGGTGTTCATCAGGGCGGGTGTTGTATTAGGTTTCTTTTCGAACCCGAAACCTTTTGTAAGTTCACACAGTTTACCATGTGCTTTATTGTTCTGTAAATCCTTTGAATAAAAAGTCTAAAATTATTATTTTTTTTCCCTATTTAATTAGAAATATGGAGCAATTTCAGTTCGTATCGTTTCATATTGAATAAACTGAGCTGTACCTTTCCTCTCTGCTGTCCGTAGCATCTGTACACATTAATGCTTCTTGTTTACTGTTTGATGCTCTAGACGCTAGTTATTTATTGAAATAAGCATTTTACTAAAGAGCATTTTAAGAGGACATTTACCCTCAAAACTCTTGTCTTACATAATATCATTTTCTTACCTGAAATATGAAATGTGTGAAGAAGTGGTGGTCGAGACATCTCCCACATGACCCAACTACCACCTCTTCACACAGTCACAGCTGCTCAGGTGAGAAAGGAGCTGAACAAGCTTCATCCAACAAAGGCTGCAGGACCTGATCTTATCAGCCCAAGGGTGCTGAAAGTCTGCTCCCCAGCTGTGTGGTGTCCTCCAACACAACTTTAACCTGAGCCTGCAGCTAGAGAGACTTCCTGTTGGGTGGAAAAAGTCATGCATTTTGCCAGTGAATAAGACGCCTCCAGTTTGCATATCGACCACATAGAAATTTTGGATCTTGAATCTGAATGTTGAATTTTGAATGGATTCAGGTTCGTTATTATTATAGTCAGTTATATATTCTGTTTTTTAATTGTGCACACCAAAATAATAATTAATGAAAATTAAGGTTAAAATTAGTGATATTTCTTTTTTATTAAATTTAACGGCACAGATTAAAAAGGCCAACGGGCCGTAGATTGTCCATGACTGCTGTAAAACAGTTGTACCGTAATTCCTAGAAACGATGCGCATAGAACCCAATCTTGGTAACGACGACTTCGGTAAGAGTTAGCAAGTAGTAAGATACTTCTGCAGGCGGTCGTACTGGGCTAGTAAATTGGCGGTAAATCACAGTTCACGAACAAATTGTATGTACGTTAATGTTACTATTGATTTCGCAGATCAAAAGCCGTGAAAACTCGTTTTCTGTTTTTAAAAAACAACGAGACAACGACGTTTTCTCGTTGTCCCAGCCTTTTATCTTGTGGGGAAATCAAACGGTTTTAACGTGTACTTTAAAACGTGCACGGACCGGAAAGGAACCAGTTAGTAAATAAAGTTGTGAAATAATTGTATTGGATGAAAAAGTGAAATTAATGGAAATGAATTAAAGTAAACAATGAAGAATGGAAGATCTGAATTAGACTTGAGGTAAAGTTTGATTGTTTACTGTATAAAGTAGGGCAGAGTACGTTTGTGTATCCTCATTTCATCTTCCACTAATCTTTATGTTTCTCAGTGTGCGCTTGTTGATATGTTGGTAGGATGGATAGTCAGACTAATGAGCCTTTAGTCAGACCTGCAGGAATGACCTCTTCATGTGATCTTTTGCTTTTTCCAAGCGAATCTTCATCTCCTTGGTTTCTAGCTGGAGCCGTTTTCAGCAGCATGATGTTGGTACGTTTTAACAAGTCCAATAACATCATTGCATCAACGTGCTAAAAGTGGACTCACACCCCGGGTGCTTTCAGGAGGATGTACACATGGACTATCAGGAGGATGAGGAGGGACCGATCATCACCCCCATCGTCACCTTACGAACAAACAGATCAGACATCGGTGTGCAGCCGAGAGAACGAGACGGATGGGAAAGTCAGGTATGTGCAGGTGCTGGACATATAATTAGAATACCATCAAAAAAATGATGTATTTCACTAATTCTACTTTCACATTAAAAGTGAAAGTTGTATATTATATGCATTCATTACAAACAGATACATATATTTTCAAATTTTCAAATTTATTGCTCAAAATAACGAACAAATTCTTTAACACCATATTTTACCTGCTTAAAATATATAAGGAAACAAATGACAGGGACCCTTCCCTATGTTCCTAACAAGATAAAATGTATGTGAAACAAAAAGAACTCCTTGTTGTTCCTCATGTTCTACCATCAGGTGTTCATATCGTACATTAGTTCACAGTTTTCAAGATGGGGTTGACTGGCGGAGAGAGAGAGGCAGCGGCGGCACTGCCATGCACCACCTGAGACACACACACACAAACACACACACACACACACACACACACACACACACACACACACACACACACACACACTTGGTGTTTCAGTGTTTCAAGAACCATTACACACAGACGTATGAAGACATGGGTTTCAGCTGTTGCATTCCTTGTATCAAACCACTCTGGAACAACAGACAGCATCAGGACCGTCTCGTCTGGGCTAAAGACAAAAAGGACTGTACTGCTGCAGAGTGCTCCAAAGTTATGTGCTCTTATGAAAGTCCATTTTGAATTTCACTCATATATACTTTTCAGTTGGCCAAGATTACTAAAATTCCTTTTTTTGTATTGGTATTAAGTAATATTCTAATTTTCTGAGATACTGAATTTGGGCTTTTCATTAGTTTCATTAGTTGTCAGTTAAAATCATCAAAATGAAAAGAAATAAACATTTGCAATATATTAGTCTGTGCGCAATAAATGACTATAATATATAGAGGTGTCACTTTTTGAATGAAATTAGTAATTAGTTATAGTAATAAATCAACTTAGTAATTCATCAACATATTACAATTTAATTATATATGACCAGCATGTTCATGTACATGTTCTGCTGCTTCTGACAGTCCACACAGCCACAAGGACCAGCTGGGTACCGAAGCTGGAAGGGGTTCAAGGTCAATATTACTTCTTAGATAATTGTCCTCTCTCTGCCAAATTTTAAATTTGTTGGATGCTTGACAGTGCAGTTAGACGATGACCTCAAGTGTACCTTCACGAGGCAATTAAGTGGAATGCTATAAAATGTCCTGGTCACCTGACCTGAATCTATTTGTACATAAATCTCATTTATCTCACCGGAGTCAGTGACATTGCTTCAGCCGGCCACAGGAAAGGGAACAAATGATTACAGTCCTCATTAGCAGTGAGAATCATGATCTCATTTCTGAAGTACAGAGATGAGATCAAGATCAAGCTTTAGGAAAGTGGGGAGGAGGAAAACATCTCCTCATTGTTCACACTATACAAGGTCATCCACTATGGAGGAGGTCATTTAATGGCTAGGAATAGGCAAAGAAAGATCAATCCTGGTGCAAACATTCATGATGGTCTTAACAGGTTGAATCCCAGTTAAAGCTTTTCCCTCATCTTCGTGCTGTAGGTTGTGTATAATGCAAGTGGAGGTGAACATGCAGCTAAAGCCGAGGAGCCAGAACCTCTGTACCTCACACTAGGGTGTGCACCAATATACAGCGATGGAGGCCCAGCTGGGGAAACAGGTTAGTGTCAAGTGTTGTTTAGGGCAATGCACAGTAGTGAACCTGATGTCGCATCTGTGGGTTCGGGGAGGCAGTCGTAGTGGGTCGAGAGCCGGCAGAGCCTCAGAGAGGACATGAAAACTCCACAGAAAGAGTTCCATGTGTACCTCCACCACTGCCTCCAAATAACAGTGTTATTTACCAGCATGACCTCTGTCTGTGTCACATTCTACTATTGTAGTAGGCCAATCTACAAATTAACAAGCTTGTTACAGTATTACTTTTAGACAGAATGCTCCCAATTTGTTATTGCTCAGGTTAAAAACACAGTTTTGGATATTTTCTTAAATTAAGTCAACATTTAGAAATGTTAACTTCTTAATAAAACAAATCTATTTAGTTTTCCCTTTGTGTTTACCAAATGTAGATGTGTCAAGGAGTCCTAACCAGGTAAGAAATTAAATGTTTGTTACCTTTCCACTACCATCTAGTAGCTTCCCCACAGCTCCCAGTTAAACCATCTTTCATCATCCTTCATTCAGTCACTCTCATCTAAGAGCTTTCTTCAGGTTTAGTTACTGGCCTAGACTGGTTGTGATCATATTCGAGCTTTAACACACTGATCATCTGTGGGGTGTAATATAGTTGTGCCTTTACATTCTGTATGGATCTTTAAACCCATCATCTTAAAATGGCAGATTGTGATTCCCCAGTACCAGCAGACAGCGCATCCCATGTCTGAATCCAGCAATCAGAAAGCCAGCATTTACTCTAAACTGTCCTTAGAAGGGTAAGTTGGAACTAAAGTCAACATGATCACCATTACACACAAAGTAATTAATAGAGCTTCATTTATTTATTGCTGATGAACAATGAAATATAATGTTTTAATCCAGCAGAGCTGCTGAAACAGTTTATGAGTCAAAATCCAATAAATTCTGTCACTGCAGCCGATCCCAGTGCCTCAAACTGTAAGTATTTGTATTATGTTCATAGTTGGACTTTATTATATTAAATGTTATCACAGATCCAAACACAATACCAAGTCTGAGGTTAATAATTTCGAACATACCGTACCCCTGTGCTCTCGTCACACTTTCAGCTACTGCGAGTGTTTCGCCAGCGGAGTGATGTGCAGCAACTGCCACTGCTCCAACTGCCACAACAACCTGGAGCATGAAGTGAACCGTCAGAGGGCAATTAAGGTTGATATGTGTTGGCCACAAACTCTTATAGCTTAGTGGTGCATCACAACTTAGCTGATGTCTTCTACACATTGAAACAGGGAATGTGATTTATGGAATGAAACTATTTTACAGTACTGTTATTTCTTCTCATTCAACACAATCCTGTTTGTGTATTTCACGTTGTGAATGTGCATTGCGTAGTCTCGTCTAGCTCGTGATCCAGACGCCTTCAGACCCAAGTCAGGAGAAGCTAGCGGCTGGCACAAAGGCTGTACATGTAAACGCTCCAGCTGCCTTAAGAATTATTGCGAGTGCTACGAGGTTTGTCCACACTCACGCAGACACAGTGACGGATGGGACTGATGGATCATGTGATCACTATATGGTTTTAGTGTGGGAGCAGGTGCAGGTACTTTACTACTTTAGTACTAAACTACTGTTTGTCTGTATCATGACTGACCAACAGTAATTGCTTTGTTTTGCAACTGGCATTTTTGCCCAACAGATAAATAAATGCATACATTTTTTATTTAATTTCATAGAGTTTATTAGTGTAAGGTCGGAGACATTTACTAAATCACAGTTGAACCACAGCAATTTACCTGTTTATCTTGTGTTTGCAGGCCAACACCATGTGTAGTTCCAGGTGTAAATGCGTCGGTTGTCGATGGAAACCTTGTCAGCCGATGGACAAGGGAGCAACAATTATCAAGGACACGTGAGTCAATCAGGTTTTAGCTAAAAGTCGGCCGTCACGTCAGGTCCAAACAATGGATTCCAGAGAGCCGATTAATGGGGTGTGCAGTAAGACAGTGGTGAGATGTTGGATGCAAGTGATCCATCTTTGATTTTCATTTTCATTCATTCTATGTCTGTGTTTGTGTTTGTGTTTGTGCCTGCTTCTGCACCTGCGTCTGCGCCTGCGTTTGTGTCTGCGCCTGCTTCTGCGTCTGTGCCTTTTTGCGTCTGTTTCTGTGTCTGTGTCTGTGTCTGCGCCTGCTTCTGCGACTGTGCCTTTTTGCGTCTGCATTTGCGTCTTTTTCTGTGTCTGCGCCTGCACCTGCGTCTGCGTTTGTGTCTGCGCCTGCTTCTGCGTCTGCGCCTTTTTGCGTCTGTTTCTGTGTCTGCGTCTGTGCCTGCGTCTGTGCCTGCATTTGCGTCTGTTTCTGTGTCTGCGCCTGCGCCTGCATTTGCATCTGTTTCTGTGTCTGCGCCTGCGTCTGTGCCTGCTTCTGCGTCTGCGCCTGCATGTGCGTCTGTTTCTGTGTCTGCGCCTGGGTTTGCATCTGCGCCTGTGCCTGTGTCTGCGTTTCAGTCTGCGCCTGTTTCTGTGGTTGTGTCTGCGCCTGTGCCTGTGTCTGTGCCTGTGTCTGTGTCTGTGTCTGCGCCTGCGTTTGCATCTGTGCCTGTGTCTGCGTTTGAGTCTGCGCCTGTTTCTGTGGTTGTGTCTGGGCATGTGCCTGTGTCTGCGCCTGCATTTGCGTCTGCGCCTGTGCCTGTCTGTGTCTGCGCCTGCGTTTGCATCTGCGCCTGTGCCTGTGTCTGCGCCTGCATTTGCGTCTGCGCCTGCATTTGCATCTGCGCCTGTGCCTGTGTCTGCGTTTGAGTCTGCGCCTGTTTCTGTGGTTGTGTCTGTGCCTGTGTCTGCATTTGCGCCTGCGCCTGCTTCTGTGTCTGCGCCTGAGTCTGTTTCTGTGTCTGTGTTCAGGTGGGCGGTGTCGGCCATAGCCCCCGCTGTGGTGGAGGACGTGTGCAGCCGTCTGCTGGTCCAGGCCCAGAAGGCTGAGAGAGAGGCCCAGCGCATGGTGCTCAACGAGTTCGGACACTGTCTGACTGAAATTATTAAGACCATGTTCAAGTAGAGCACACGTTTAAGTCTGAGACTGATGCTCACATTCGAAATCTCTAGCAAAAATTTATGTTTTTATTCTAGTTTTGATATTCTAGGCTTATTGCAAGACGTTTAAGTGGAGTTAATTGCTGGTGTTATTTTTAGAACAGCACATATTTAAAGTTGACTTATTACTATAAATCGACCCATTTGCAAGCCAATGTAAAACAGTGTCTTTTGTGTATTTTAGTCATCTGCATTTGACTTGTTACAAATGTTGTATCATTTTATTTATTTATTTACTTGAGACTTGCTTTTAAATTATATTTGATGCTATCACTATGTTTACAGGATGTATACTGTATACATGTCCTGATATCTATCAATTTATATACATTTAATTTAATATAGTACATATGGTGATGTGTTGTTCAACCTAATACATGCTGTCCCAAAAATTGCTTACAGTTTTGCAATATGTTTTCCCTTTTGTACAGATTAATACACACTGAGTGCAAAAATGGTGCAAACTGTAAATTCCAGTCGTTTTTAAAGCGCCATAAAAGAATTTAAAAAATTGCTTAATCAACTCATGTAATGTGATCACTGAGCGCAGAAGCTCACAGACCACATTTACACAACTTTAACTTGGTTCCAACTATAGCATTTAGCCTGAGGCTGCCAATCTAAAACGCTCTAATAGGTTCTATATATGCCCAGTTAGTGCACACACCAGCTACAAACAAGCAGAGGATTCATCAAATACCAGTGATTTGAAATCATTTGTTCAACACTCCCACCTTGTGGTAATACATTTGTATCGCATGCTCTGAGAACAGACACCAAGAGCTATCAGTATTGAGTATTATTATAATACAGGAATCATCACTTTGGCAAAACTCAACAACAACAGATGATTCAGTGATAACTTTCTCCTTGTGGTCTGGAGCTGAGATTTACTATTACATATATACATACATAGACATGTTAGGTTTACATGGTTACTTCTTCATGTCACTATTATCACTTGTCTAGTGTCCACAAGATCAACTTGTGGACACTACATAATGCAACATAATGTTAGATCCCTGAACTGTGACAGTGACAGAAGGTTCTCTTTTCTTTGGAACTTTGACCTTATTGGGTCCATCAAAGACAAAAGGGAAACAACACACAACCTGCAGTTAACATCAGATCATATCTGGTGAAATTGTCTGGAAGCTACAGTCCTGTGCTAAACCAGTACTACTCCCCATCAGTCCACCAGTACTGAAGCCTGTCACAGACTCTCTGCATCCATCCGCTTCACCTGACTGTGCACCTACAGTAACAACCTATATGTTCTCTGTCTCCTCCTGATGTCTGTGTGCATCTGCAGTATAACTCTGCCACCTTCACATCCTCCTAATTCTATTGCTTGTAGTTTGCCAGTGCATTTGTGTTTGGCTCCTCTGGATCCTTGACCTTTGACTTCTTTTTTTTTCTTTATTTCAACACATAGTAAGAGCAGCTGAAAAGATCACAGGTGTCCCTCCTTCCACAACCTTTATGACACATGCCTGACTAACAGAGCCCTCCACATTTCAGGTACTCCACCCAGCCCTCTTATCAATGACCACCAACAGCCCCCTCGACCATTATTACACCTTCACACACTCACCTTATATTTATGTACAAATTAGAAATGCCTATCTTGTTCAAATGTGTCTTTAAATTTCATATATTATATATTACATAATATATATTTATATTACAATATGTATGTATGTGTAAGTACAGTAGTATGTATATTTGATATGTAACCTTTTGTGTCAGAAGGAAACATAATTTCAGCATTCTGCATGTATAGCACTTGAAGTTGTACTGACTCTGAAGCTAAAACAAATCATCATCCATGTTATATAAATGAAACCGAATGGCCCCAGCTCAGGGCCCCTGGGCTGGAAGAGGTCTGGATGAGGCCCACGCCCACGTGGATCATTTCCTACCATAGAATGGCAGGGATCGCCCACAGCCTACTTCCCCGGGAAGCTCTCCTTTGGCGGCTTCCTGAGCTGCTCCCATTCTACGAATAAACAGCAGTCTTCAGTGTCCACCCACAGGATCTTACATCCCTTCATGGACGGACAGGCCTAAACACACACACAGGCGCACACACACACAGTGAAATGCACATCGATTTTTTGGTAGTCCCACCAAGGCACACAACCGCAACCTCCTCCCTTTCCTTTCCCTCCTTTTCTTCAGTTTTACCATTGTTTTATTTTTTATGACAGTTTAAGAAACTATAAATAGCAGCAAAAAAGTCATACACATTTTGAGAAATTAAGTTATGTGTTTAACAAACAAATGAGCTTGAATTATTTATTTCAGGTAAATAAATGATATTTTTATTCATATTCAATAATTCCAGTATGAATTTCATTTAGAATCCCCAGAAATGTAAGAAGAAGCCTTTAGAATAATTTCTGATACAAATTAAAACTATGACTACTAGGATAACAACTTAGAAAACAATCCTGAATTGATTTTATTAAATTAAGCAAGTGTTTAAAATTGAGCCATTTGGATCATCTTAAAACGTTTTAAATGTAGCTCATTTTTGTGAAACCTTGAATGTAAAAAATAATGAAAAAAACAGGAAATGTTTGGTTTATACACATATAATTAGTTATTTGAACTGAAGTGAATATATATATATTCACTTCAGTTATATATGAAGTGAATATATATATATATATATATATATATATATATATATATATATATATATATATATTCTATATATATATAATATATATATATATCTATATATATATAGACTATATCATATTACTATATATATATATATCTATATTATATATATATAATATTCACTTCATGTACTGCATTTCCGGATTACAGACATATACTGTTGTACTTTTATACGTAAATTAACAGCAAAGTCTGTGAAATATATCTATATATATATCTATATATATATATATATATATATATCTATATATATATATATATATATATATATATATATATATATATATATATATATATACTGTCACTGTGTCTGTGATGTAGGAGCATATATATATATATATATATATATATATATATATATTCACAGACTTTGCTGTTAATTTACGTATAAAAGTACAACAGTATATTTCTGTAATCCTGAAATGCAGTACATTGCTGTAAACAGTTTTCATCAGTATTAATACTTTGAGGAGAGAAAACAGTACTTTACAATATTTTTGCAATGCATCATGGGAATACAAGTATAAATTTACATTGTCTTGAAGCTTTGCCATGTACAGACATTGCCTGTTCTGCATAGCTTGACATGTATGAGTTTAAAGAGCTTATTTGCTGAAGTTAGTTCGATTGCTAGAGAACTACCACAAGTTAAGTTATAAACATATCAGAATTTCCCACTCAATTGTCCCTGGACATGAAAAGGTTTGAGATCTTCCTCACAGAAAGGTTATGGACAGTCCTGCTAAAGTGTGTGCTGCGTAAATGATTTATGTCATCATTAATATGTCAGTGTGTAAGAAAATTGTATAAACTTTAACTCTTAACACCAACAATTATGTTTCAGACATTTCATTGGGATCAATCCAGAGAGGGAGGCTACACGAGGCAATAGAACAGGAGACATCATCCAGAGAAGCTGACTTCAGTCAAACCCTCACGTCTCCAGTCGACTAAGAACTAATAGACTTTGAATGGGACTTTATATAAGTCAAACATCCACACTTTCTGTTTATGTTAGACATGTACTCAAATAAGTTCTCTTTCAGATATTCATGGTATTCATTCACTTTGACTTCTCTCGTGTGTTTACATGTTACACACGGTCAATGAATAAATCATTAAGTCTGTCTTTTGTCACAAGGCCTTACTTTGCTTATTCTTTGATGTCACTGTCTGCTTTTGAACTCATCCTTCTCTACTCACTGCTGATCACCTGCATTAGGTGTGTTCAGCCAGTCAAAAGCTGTAAGTTCAGGGATGACTGAAGAACAACCAGGACAGTGGCCTCCATGAGCAGGATCGGACCACCCTGCCTTAAGTACTGCACTCAGCCACTTCTACAGTGACACGCTTGTGTTCAAGTTCCAGTTTTTAGACTCCAGACAGACAGAACACTGTTTTATTTTATATATTTTTTGATTTTTTAAGAACTTTGTTCAGAAGTCTTGCATGTATAAAGCTTTGTGAAAAGGTTAATAGAAACATATTTTAAAAAACATTTTGAGGCTCAGTTATTGCACATTACAAATTTAAGTCACAATTTTACTGTGTGTAATATTAATCTACAGTTAAATAATGGCAACTGTGCTGCCTGTACTTTAATGTGTTTTAACGGGACAAAGTCTAAGAGTGCAGAACAATAGCTGTAACGCTTTTGTACAGTGCTTTGAACCACTCAAGCTTCAGGCAGACGTGTGGAGGAAACGTTCCTTGAGCAAAGTGAGAGCTTTGACATCAAGGCCTCTTTTGGGACGTGACGCAGGACAGTTGCACTGATGTTTGCCAGAGGGAAGGTGAGCAGGAAACTCTCAGGGGAGACTTTGAACCCCCCACAAACAGAACCCAGCCCGGTGACGGCGCCGCAGAGCTCAGGGTGCGTCTGCTGCGTCTCTCGCCAGCAGCTGATGGTGTCGCTCAGAGATGTAGCCAAGCGGCAGCGCCTCCAGATAAGCGGAACCCCCATCACTGATAGAGGTGTCTGCCTGTCGCCGACCCCCTGGGGCTCGTGGCTTCATCCAGGCCCAGGCGTCTGCAGAATGTTCATCCAGGCCACAGCAGCGCCATCCTTCCACTCCTTTCTCAGCTCGCCCTGCGTCACCTCCTTCCTCCCTTTGACCTTTCACCCTCCTCCCCCCTGTCTATTTTGAAAGAAGATGATTGTGCAGTGCTTAGAAGAGAAGGAAAGGAGGGCAACAACAAAGCTCAGGAAAGCGTCTCGGAGAAGAACCACCTGTCGCGCTGTTGGCGAAGCCTCCTTCTCTTTCATTCTCCTTCAGAAACAAACACACACGTTGTGGGTACGAATTCACAAGCTCCCAGGCCTCTGATAACAAGGTGCGAAGTGTTCCAGCCTATCGCTGCT
The DNA here is from genome assembly GCF_900634795.4 of Betta splendens. Classification (NCBI taxonomy): domain Eukaryota; kingdom Metazoa; phylum Chordata; class Actinopteri; order Anabantiformes; family Osphronemidae; genus Betta; species Betta splendens. The sequence continues at coordinate 1,253,453 of NC_040889.2, read as the reverse complement.
CCTCTGACAGCTCTCATTCCACAAGCAGTGCACTGTGCAGAACAAAGAGGTGGGACATGAAGCCCCGTCTCCTGGTGACAGCGTGTCCGTTCTCACTGCAGCCGTCACCTGTCACTGTGTCTGTGATGTAGGAGCAGGGCAGGACCTCTTTACTCCCATGAACACATTTTTACACCCAAATGTCTGGCAGCACACAGTGTACTTAAACTTTAGACATAGAAAACACGTTGGGCTAAATTTAGAGGATGTGTTTTGGCTGAAAAGGCATGTGATAGAATGGGGACGAATCTGTCTGCATAGTTACTTATCTTCTGAAAGAAGTTGCAAGCGTTCTGTTAGGTTTAAAACAGCAAACACTAGTTGGGCGACTTCTGGCTCACCAGAAGCAACCTATAAAACCAGTTTGCCAGAGCTGTGGTCCTAGGTTCTCTTTCAAAAAACCAAAACACGTCTTTCTAACAGCCAAATGTGTAATTTGTAATGCAACGAAACAGTTGCCTGTTTATGCACTAAAGATGGAATGCGTGCATGCAGGTACAGTACATCCAGTTGGATGAACTCAGATTGACTTATCTCACAGATATGACAGTGAATGTACACAAAGCAAAGGCTACAGGTAGCCTCAATCAATCTGCAGCGAGCTGATGGGAGAAGGGCCATGAATTACGACGGGAATCAGCGTTATCTTCTCCGTGGTTGGTACCACGAAGGTGCAGAAGCTCAGAGAAGCAGTGGAGAGCAGAGGGTTGAGGCCTTGGGAGGTGCAGGGGGCCTGAGGGGGAGGGTTGTGTGAGAGACGCGATGGCGGAGGAGGGTCTGTGTGAGGAGAGAAGCAGATGATGAGAGTCTTACAGATGGGGTATTTTTGGGGGCACAGGGAAGAATGCACTATCACATTCCCGGCGTGCCCGCTGGATTGTGGCGGCCTAATGAGGCGAGGGAGGAAGCGAGCACTGCCCAGGGAGCACAAAGAGGACGGAACCACCCAGGCGCTGGCCGGCACCAAGCGGCTGAGCTCACGGCTGAGGAATTCCTGCAGCAGCGGACGCGAGGAGGCGCGGGCGCCTTGCCTCGTCATGTCAGTCACACGACAGACCGGCCTCCCGTACCTCAACTAATAGAAGCCGTCATGTGTTCCTCTAAGGCTGAATTTAAACCGAACTCATAAAATAAACAAAAACCAGCAATAATGATAATTGTAAAAGTAAGTCAAGATTATTGCTTTTCCTCAAAGCATATTTATGGATTCAGTAAAACCTTTACTTTCTTTAAAAACTAATTTATTATTTTATGACAACCCACTATTTTATTTTGGAAAAAGAACAACTCAGATTGACCACTGATCACTGCAAAGTGCTTAGTTGAAAAGTCATTTTTTACAATTAAATTCAATTACAGAAAATGTGCATATGTCTATAGTTAAGGTAAACAATAATTTGTAGACAAACTCAGTATTTGACTTTTTCTCATTACCCACAATGCTTAGCAATCTGGTTGCTAGCCAGCTAATTACTGTAGCCTTTCCCACAGGTTGCTGAAATTGAAGTTGTAATGAATTGATTTACTTTCGTTACATTTCTCATCAGTGTAACTTCATGGCACTACTTTTAAGCAAAGTAAAAATACTTTGGTGTAGTTATGGTCTGTTGTGACTCGGCTTCCACGCCACCAGGGGCAGCCTGGTTTCACCCTTTTGCTCTTGTGTCCTTGTTTCCTGTCTTGTGTTTCCTGTATTAGTTTGATTGGGTTCACCTGTCTTGTCTGGTATTTAAGGTCTCAGTTTGTGCACAGTCTTTGTTGGTGCATTACTTGTTACTCGTGACTCACTACTCGTTATGTGTTACTCATGCTTGTTACTCGTCACTTGTTACCGTGCCATCGTGTCCTGTCCAGGTTTGTGTGTTTGTTTGCTGATTACGTTTGATACTGTTTGCATGTTTTGTGTTTAGGATAGTTATTTAGTTTCCTGCTCTGCAGCGTTTTTTAGTTTATCTGTGAGTTTTAGGTGTTAGTTTGCATGTTTTGTTTTCTGGTTTATCCTGCATACGCAGCGTCCTTAGTTTGTATTGTCCTTTCTGTATGTGTTATTATTAAACCATTTCTCGTCAGTCCTGTCTCGGGGTCGTTGCGCTTGGGTCCTCCCTCCAGTCCAGTTTGTAGATCATTGTAGTTTGTCTCCCCGCTCAAGGAGCGTGTCTTAGAATCTTGTTCAGTCCGGTTTGACCCCCGTCCGTAACAGAATGCACCAACCATTTGGACCCAGCCGACCCTTTTCTTTTTGTTTTTCTCCGGTTAGCGTAGTGGAGCGCTACTGTAGGAGTTCTGTGTTAGCACTATAGCTTGTCTTGTTTGTGAGGCTGTGTGTTTGTGTTCACTGGGTGCTAGTCTTGTTTTCGTGCTTGTACAACTTGTTTAGTTTGTCTGTGTGTGTAACCAGTTCGAGTTCAGTGCCATGGATCCAGCTAGACCAGATCTGTCCCCACACTTTTTGATGTGCTACGGGGTCATTTTGAAAGCAGCCACTGAAGCTCCTAGGCCGGAGGCCAGGTTAGTAGCAGTCGAGCTGCTGGATGACATTTTGTGGGAGGAACCCTGGTTGTTTGAGTTCCCGGGTGTGGCAAAGCTGTGGGTTGATGTGGGTGCGATGCGCGATGAGCTACAACGCGCACTATTTCGCCCCCCTCTTCCAGACTCTGGGTTACGTTTTTGTACTGGATCCTCAGACTTCCATGGACAGTCGCTCATCTCCAGCTCGTGGGTTGGCGCAAAGATGGGCGTCCCTGATTCGGCTCGCACAACGAACTTCACTGCGTCTGTTGCACAGCCCCCGAGACGTCAGCGTTCAAGGCGGAGGACGCTGCGACTGCCGAGACAGCAATGGAGGGCTGCTGTTCTCGCTCCTCCAGACCGGCACTTGGAGGACCAAGTGTCGGAGCCCGCTGGCCGTCGGCCGGCAACCGTGCCAGCGGGAGACCCTCTTACCCAGCGCTCTTGGGAGGGAGCACTGGATGGGGAGTCACAGCGCGAGGATGCCGCTGTTCTGACTCCTACACCTGCACCAAGGCACTTCAACGAGGAAGCGTCGACGGGTGCAGATCGGCAGTTCACTACTGCTGTGCCAACTCCACGGTCCCAGCGTTTGGAGGAGACGCAGGGCGTGGAAATACAGCGGGGCAGTCCTGTTGCACAACATCTGGTTCTGGTTTCGGCCCCTCGGCGTGGAACGTCAACGCCGCAGCCGAACTTCCCAGTACCTGCACCACGGTGCCATAAGGTGGCGGCGCCGTTCAGTGCAATTCAGCGCGACAGCACATCAGCTGTTGCCTTCACCTCTTGTTTGGCTCCGGTTCCGGCTCCACGTCTAGTTTCGTCTCTGGCTCCGGCTCTGGCTCCACGTCTGGTTTCGTCTCCGGTTCCGGCTCCACGTCCACGTCTGGTTTCGTCTCTGGTTCCGGCTCCACGTCCACGTCTGGCTTCGTCTCCGGTTCCGGCTCCACGTCCACGTCTGGTTTCGTCTCCGGTTCCGGCTCCACGTCTGGCTTCGTCTCCGGTTCCGGCTCCACGTCTGGTTTCGTCTCCGGTTCCGGCTCCACGTCTGCCCTCCAAGAAGGGCGCTTCTCTGATGGTGGGGCTGCTTCTTGTTTCCCCGAGGGCAGCACCTCGTACGGTTCCTGTCGCCAAGCCACGTTTGACCCTTGAGGTTCCTGGTGGTCCAGTGGAGGCCACGTTTCGTTGCGGTGGTCCAAAGAGGACGCCGTTGGTTCCCGTTTGTCGTTGCGGTGGTCCAAGGAGGACGCCGCTGGTTCCCGTTTGTCGTCGCGGTGGTCCAAGGAGGACGCCGCTGGTTCCCGTTCGTCGTCGCGGTGGTCCAAGGAGGACGCCGCTGGTTCCAGTTCGTCGTCGCGGTGGTCCAGGGAGGACGCCGCTGGTTCCCGTTCGTCGTCGCGGTGGTCCAGGGAGGACGCCGCTGGTTCCCGTTTGTCGTCGCGGTGGTCCACGAGTGGCCTTGGGCCTCATGGGGGATAGGCCACCAGACTGGTCGCCTTGCCGCCATAACTTCCCGCTGCTATGCTGGCCCTGCCTCTACCGTCGACGCCCACCCAGGGAGCTGGGCCCGTGTTCAGGGGCACCAGGAGTGCCAGTCGACTCCCAGCGGCTGCTGGGTTGGACCCTGCCTCGTTGGCACCCACCATGAGACTGGTGGAGGACTCCTCAGTTTGTTTTGGACTTGGTTACTTTTGGGAGTTACGTTAGTGGGGTTGTGTTTTGATCATACAACTGTTTGTGATGTTATGGGTTATTTTTGTTTGGAGTGTTTACTGTCTGGTTGTCATGTTGGGTTCTCGTTTCTGTCTGTGTTTTTGTCTTTTCGTTTGGCCCTCCTCCTCGCCTCCCTCCGCCCGCCCGGCTCGTCTAGTTTGTGCGAGTTCACCGTCTGGGAGCCGGCTTTGAGAGGGGGGCTCTGTTGTGACTCGGCTTCCACGCCACCAGGGGCAGCCTGGTTTCACCCTTTTGCTCTTGTGTCCTTGTTTCCTGTCTTGTGTTTCCTGTATTAGTTTGATTGGGTTCACCTGTCTTGTCTGGTATTTAAGGTCTCAGTTTGTGCACAGTCTTTGTTGGTGCATTACTTGTTACTTGTGACTCACTACTCGTTATGTGTTACTCATGCTTGTTACTCGTCACTTGTTACCGTGCCATCGTGTCCTGTCCAGGTTTGTGTGTTTGTTTGCTGATTACGTTTGATACTGTTTGCATGTTTTGTGTTTAGGATAGTTATTTAGTTTCCTGCTCTGCAGCGTTTTTTAGTTTATCTGTGAGTTTTAGGTGTTAGTTTGCATGTTTTGTTTTCTGGTTTATCCTGCATACGCAGCGTCCTTAGTTTGTATTGTCCTTTCTGTATGTGTTATTATTAAACCATTTCTCGTCAGTCCTGTCTCGGGGTCGTTGCGTTTGGGTCCTCCCTCCAGTCCAGTTTGTAGATCATTGTAGTTTGTCTCCCCGCTCAAGGAGCGTGTCTTAGAATCTTGTTCAGTCCGGTTTGACCCCCGTCCGTAACATGGTCAGCACAAAACGTCACAAAGGTGTTGGTGGTAAAAAAAAAACGCTGTAAGCTGTGCTATAGCAGAATTAAAGCCCTAGTGTTAGTGCCCTGGGCTAAAGTTAGCATCAAAGCAAATGAAGTACATCCTTCCTACTCGCGAGTCACAACTGATGGGACAAAGCTCTGTCACATTCAGGAAGCTGGGTGACACATCCTTCCCTTGTTCCCTCCATCTGCCATTATCTCAGTGATCTCTGTGTGTCTCTCTCACACACACACACACACACACACACACACACACACACACTCATCGTCCCGGGCCACACAGAGCTAATGGAGGGTGAAATACACCAGGCGGCTCGTGGATCAGGCCTTTCTTTCGCTCCACTGACCATTTGCAGGGACTGTGTGTGTGTGTGTGTGTGTGTGTGTGTGTGTGTGTGTGTGTGTGTGTGTGTGTGTGTGTGTGTGTGCATCGGCCCGTGGATGCAGGCGGTCCCACAGACATTAACGAGTGCTAATCACGCTGTGAGAGCTTAAACACTGCTGCCATTAATCCTAACAAAAATATCCCGGCGCTGAACTCCCAGAGCATAAATCTGACACGGCGGAGCCCAGATAACAGCACAATATCAGAGGTGCTATAAATACAGGGTTGTGATCTATTCCCTGATTCAAGCCTACAATCTATGTCAAACAATGTCAATTAAACTTCTCAATCAAACCAATAGCAAATAAAAATACTGATCTGTTTTGTGTAAGCGATGACTGGGATATTAGTCCATGTCACCCCATTAGTGAACTAATGGATGTGAGAAGCCAATAATCAACCCACATAAACCACTGCATCATAAAAAATCCTGTCCAAACACACAATTACACTTTTTTTATAAATCCATATAAATCCATTGCTCGTGGTATCTGTGTGTCTTTGAAGCATTAAGCTTCTTTATTAATGACTGTGAACGGCAGCGGCAGGAAACACCCCCGAATCCTCCACACCCAGTGATCTTATCTGTCAGCAGCCAGTGGAACGACTGACTTCACCAAAAACTGGCACATAAATACACACAAAATGTTATGTTTGTTGCATTTTCTCTTCAGTGGCGGACGTGATTAAATCTAGTCATGTCTGGTCGAGTAAATCGAGGTTTGAGGCTGATTGAATGGCGGCCTGAAAGCCATTCCTGGGACGTTTGTGAGTATCTGTCGTCATAGCTACGAGCCGCCCAATCAAAAGGGATTTCCTCAAGGCTCACAACCCGGTCCAACGTCCTGGCTTTAATCAGAGTCAAACACAGCCAATGCCCAGTCAGATCAAATTAAAATGTAAATATAGGAATCTGTCAGTGACAGACCTTTAATGTACTGCTAAGAAACCCACCAACCCTCTTCTGTCACTCACTCCCTACTTTTCCAATACACTGCATCTCCAGCCTCCACTTTTCTTCAAATGATACATCAATGTGGAGGAACTTGAACAGAATATTCTGCTCAGATCTTTCCAGGAAACGCCAACAAACGAACGGGACGAACGTTATCTGCAAGGCGATGCAAACACACAGAAGATTTATGTGAAAAGGCTCTGAATATGTCCTGCAGGGAGACACAGGTGCAGAATTCCTGAATTTGCCTTTTCTCTCATCAGAGCTGTGGATTTACCATCTGATGGCCCTGAGCTGCAAAGCAAGAGTGTGTTGCTTAAGATACGCGATGACATCATCCTCTGGGATGATGTCATCTGGAGATTTTAGGGCTTTAGGTAAAGAAGGACATAGAGTGCTGTTTCCTCATTAGGCGCTTCCTTGTCCTCTTTCTGGCACTGTAAAGTCACCTGACCTGGGGACAGTTTGACCTAAACCCACTGTGGCCCGTTTCACCGGGAACTTGAAGTCGCGCTGACTGTCAGTTTCTTCCTGCGATCAAACGACCTCACGCTGATGTGACTTCACCCCCACGTCCTCGAGCCCTGGACGCTCTGTAGACTCCAGACCAGTGGAACACATTGTCTCACAGCTTCCTTTTGTTGTTGAAAATGTCCTGGCAGCGCACAGACCTCCAAACCTGAACCGCGTGGGCTCTGCCCCCTGTTTCTCATGATAAGGGGCCGGTCCAGAGGAATGGGCAGTGCTCCTGGTCTGCAGCAGCTGAACACGCTCTGAGAGAGCACAATACAACGCGGAGCCACTGTGGGAGAGAGAGAGCGAGCGCCGGGGTAGAGAGACCCTGGTCCAGAGCGGCGCAGCCAAGGAGACGCACAAATACTCTTCCCCCAAATCCCCAAGTCTGCGGAACGAGGGAGGGAGGGACAAACAAAAGCATTCCACGGCTTTCACTCAAGGACGAGCAGAAAACCTCCAACAATACAGTTTGTTTCGGAGACGGGATCCAGAGGAGCAGCGTGACGGGACGGCGCAGCATCTCCGACGGACGCGTCGCAGCACCGAGCGCAGCTCCGTGGATGCGAACGTGGAGGAAGGACTCGAGCACACGCACGACGACGATGGGGATCACGTGGCCGCTGCTGCTTTCCCTCGGTGAGTCCGCTGATAAATCAGCCGAGCACATGGCGCGTTTCTCACCGCCTGTTCCTCACCTGAGGCTGCGTTTTACGGCTGTGTTTGTGTGGACGCTGCGCTTTAATCCTGCGGGGACGTGTTAGGATGCGCAACAGGTGCGCGCAGAAGAGCGGAGTAATATAGCGCCAAAGTGACAACGTAACCTAAAAACAGAGCTCAGCTCAACTCAGTTTAGTTTAAATCTCACACAAATAAACAGAACATCTTTTACAATCTTAGTACTAAAACCGATGAAGTGGAACTCATTTGAAAAACTTTTTCATCTTTAAAATGCACTTTTTTTCAGTAACCTTCACTGTCAAAGAAAACTCAAAAGGCAAAATATGGGTCAATTCACATAACATAAATACTAACGTTTAAGAAAACGTTTCTTTTTATTTACACATTTGAAGAAATTCACTTAATTATATTTTTATTTGAAAAGAAACAACACTTGGTATTGGGTTTAAAATTTCCCAGCATGCATTGTTTCGTCGTTTCAGAAGCTCTGTTTAAGTGAGTTTGAACACAGACTCTCCTCCACCCACTGGTGCTGTGGGATATTTGACTAATCCCTGGGAAAATGCCTGTCATCGTGCCTCATGCTAATGGCATAAAGACTCACAACTGCACAATTAGCATCCCCACCCCCACCCCCAGTGCTGGAGGAGCTTTGTTGTTCACAGAGGAGAAGGCTGAATAATCAAGCGCACTGTCCGCTTCCTACAAGATAACATCCAGCTGTGTGCGTGCGTGCGTGCGTGCGTGCGTGCGTGCGTGCGTGCGTGCGTGCGTGCGTGCGTGCGTGCGTGCGTGCGTGCGTGCGTGCGTGCGTGCGTGCGTGCGTGCGTGCGTGTGTGTGTGTGGTAGGCACCAACAGCAGGCACACATGCTTGTTATATGCTCATCTGGTGTCTGGTTGGACGCTGCACAGACACGACAGAATAGAGAACAATAGATTGGGAGACTTAAAAAAGCACTTCCATCAACTGTTCCCATGAAGGGTGTGGTGCAGGACACGGCCTTAGGCCTCGTCAGATACGGGGAACATTCCATGCAGATGGACGCTGTCAAAATCCAGTGCGTGTTTCCAGAGATGCCTGGTTTCTCAGACGTTCGAAGACGTTTCTCATTAAACGTTTGCGTTTGTGTGTGTGTGTGTGTGTGAGCGTGAGTGCGTGTGTGGGTGCATGTGTTGTGTATGTATGTGCGTGCGTGCGTGTGCTGTGTATGTATGTGCGTGCGTGTGTGTGCGTGTTCTTAAGGCCAAGCATGACTGGCATGCGGAGCCTCCTCTCCCGCGTGAAGGACTCTTCATCACGTCCCGTGCAGCCGATCCACCACAGCTGGCCTTCACCTCTCCGTTAACCTCTCCCTCCCTGCTCTGCTCTGCGTCTACCCAGCATGCCATGCTGCGCGCCCAGGTGGCTATTAATCAGGCCCAGAGGCTGGTACCGCCAGGTCCTTCTCTCGCCTCCTCCTGCTGCTCCGTCTCTCCCTTCTTGTATCTGTCCTCCCTCCTTACTTTCTCAGCAGTGTTTTCCACCTAACTCATCACTTAGTGTAAATGCCTCCCCCCTGACTCCTCCAACACACACACACACACACACACACACACACACACACACACACACACACACACACACACACACACACACACACACACACACATCAGGGTGAACGTACCCACGCACGTCAGTGTTTGGGTTCATCCGAAGTACAAAAGCTCACATCTTTGTCCTTGTTACTTTATTTTGGACACATGTGGAATCCTGTAATGTGATTAGTGTCAAGTGTTTATGCACAAGGACATACCTGGTGAAATAGAACCAAGGACCTTCTGCTTCCCAGAGTTAGAGTTACTATGTGTGTGTGTGTGTGTGTGTGTGTGTGTGTGTGTGTGTGTGTGTGTGTGTGTGTGTGTGTGTGCGTGCGTGTGTGTGTGTGTGTGTGTGTCTGTGCGTGTGTGTGTGTGTGCGTGTGTGTGTGGGTCTGTGCGTGTGTGTGTTTGTGTTTTGTATGTGTGCGTGTATGGGTGTGGGTGTGTGTGGGTGTGTGCGTGTGTGTGTGTTTGTGTTTTGTGTGTGTGTGTGTGTGTGTGTGGGTGTGTGCGTGTGTGTGTGTTTTGTGTGTGTGCGTGTGTGTGTGCGTGCGTGCTTGCGTGCGTGCGTGCGTGCGCGTGTGCGTGTGTGTGCGTGTGCCTGTGTGTGTGTGGTCCTTAGATTTACAGCATCACCACTCGTCTTCCCTTTTATCTCCAGTCTCCCCTCTGTTTCTTTTTTCCCCTTCATTTCACCATAGTGAGTCTTTCTTGTCTCCCTTCACTCAGTGTAAATCAAAGACTCCTCCCTCTCCACCTCCTCGCTTTTCCAACAGCCACAGCCGAATTACCTCCTCTCTCCCTGGGACGGGTGTGTGTCTGTGGGTGTAGAATCCCCTGAATGCAGGACAGCAGGGGGTCTGGAGTGGGCGAGTGCAAACTGCTTGTTTGGCTGCACGTGGAGTCAGGGAGCTCTTTGTGCGTCTGTCACCAAGCTAACGAAGCAGCACTTCTGTGAAGCGGCAGCTACATTTATTTAACTGGGTGGAAAAAGGTCTGGAGAGCTGCCATGCACACACACACACACACACACACACACACACACACACACACACACACACACACACACACACACACACACACACACACACACACACACACCTTAATCTTTACTCAACTTTACTAAACAGAATCAGCTTTATTGGCCAAGTTTGCACAGGACAAACAAGTATTTGAACACAGTCTGACTCCATACTTTCTGGTGGAACGGAACATTAATTAGTTACATATTAATTACAAGTATTTACATAAATTATTGACATTAAAATACAGCACTACAGTCTATGTGAGTGGTTGTTCCCTGGGGGATGAAGCTGACTGTGTCTGGTGGTTCTGGTGGTTCTGGTGGTTCTGGTGGCCAATGCCTTGTAGCGCCTGCCACCGGAGAGACAAGTTCAGCTGTTTTTCTCTATGAAACAACAAATCAAATGAACCTATGTAACCTAAACATTAATTTGCATTGACGTCAGTGTATAGTTCAGTATAATTCAAGCAGCCTCCACCTCCCGGACCCACATCTGCTGTAGCGTTTACAGATGATGGTTCGGCAGATGG